>NC_081233.1:677500-810000 GCF_902713425.1 Acipenser ruthenus
CATCAACCTCCACCATACAAACGTGAGCTGGAGGATAATGGGAAATGTAATTCTGAAGTTCTTCTGATGGGTACATGTAAAGTCATCTTGGAAACAGAGCACAAACGCAAGCCAGAGCCTAACCCTGGTAGGCACAGGGCAATGCAAGGCAGGACTACACCCTGGACGGGATGCCAGTAGGGCACCACACACTCACACTCACACACTCACACAGAGGGCAATTTAGAGTGACCAATCAACCTGAACGCATGTCTTTGGACTGTGGGAGGAAACCGGAGTACCCAGAGAAAACCCACAATGTGAACACACTGGGGAGAACATGCAAACTCCACACAGACAGACCCCTGAGGCCGGAATCAAGCCCAGGAAGCTGTGAGGCAGCAGTGCTAACCACCATATTCGATAAGGATTAGCAATAAGCAGTGTCCGGTGACGTTAACAGGGAGGGACATTAAGCAGGTTTGACTACACATTGTTATGTTGTGTAGCTGTAGCAGTAAAAGAAAGAATAACAGACCTGTACTTCCAGGGTTGGTCGTGGAAGGACTGTAGGCAAGTTCTGAAAAAGAAAGAAAGAATACCAAAGTGAAATCAAGCACAAAGACTGTAAAACATGAAGTGAATCTGGCTGAAAGCTGCACATTTCTTCATGAAATCAAAGTATGTTTTTACCTTCTATTTTATTAAAGGGGAACTCTAGTTGTTGTTGATTTGTGTGTGTGTGTGTTGCATGTTCCCACATGTTGCTACAGCTGTTTCAGTAAGGTGTGTGTGTTGTTCTTTTTAACATCCTGACCACTTTTTTTACACTATTCATTTGCAGTCTACACAGTGCTCTGATGGCTTCAAATGTACCGTTCAGAAGAACTTCAGAACTACATTTCCCATCAACACCCTGTTCCTGTATCTATGATGGGGGTGATGGGAAATGGGGTTCTGAAGTTCTTCTGAAAGATACACGTGAAGACATTGCAGAAACCGAGCACTATAGACTGCAATTTAATAAGAGGCAACATACGTAGACATGTAACACACAGAGACACAAAAAAATAACTTCAGCTTCCCATTAAGTTCTAATGAAGCGACTACAGCTGTACCCATGTTTAAGCAAGCGCTCACCCTGTTATAGATAGGGAGTGCTTATGGGAGAGCTCTCAATACAAGTCTATGGGGGAAACAATACAAGTATATAGGAAGTGCATTCAATACAAGACAATGGGAAGAGCTCTCAATACAAGTCTATGGGGAGAGCTCTCAATACAAGTCTATGGGGGAAACAATAGAAGTATATTAAGATCATTCAATACAAGACTACGGGAGAAACACTCAATACAAGACGCAAGCTTAAAGGGGAACTTAGGTTGGTGTTTTTTTTCGCCTGTTTTAAATTACAGGCGACACAGTGCTCAGTTTCCACAAGAACTTCAGAACTACACTTCCCATCATCCCCATCATAGATACATGAGTAGGAGGATGATGGGAAATGTAGTTCTCAAAGTTCTTCTGAACGGTACATTTGGAAAGCCATCTTGGAAACTGAGCACTGTAGAGATTTAATGATGTAAAAAAAGTGGTCAGGATGTCAAAAAAAAAAAAAAAACCTGACTTCCCAGGACCCAGGACCCTGGAGCTGTGAGGCAGCAGTGCTAACCACCACACCACAGTGCTTCCCCAATTAAAAAATATAACACTTCGAATAACTGGATTAGTTTTAGTAATTTAAAGTTGCCACTGACCAGGAGAGTATTCTGAGTGTGGGAAGGAAAGGTGCTTCAAAACTCCGTTCAGGCATTTTATATCAAACAGTGGACCAGCAGGAAGCAGGAAGCTGCTGTGAAGGGGACACTTCTCCCATTGCTCTGTGTGATACTCAACTTCAGCTGGAGCCAACGCCACATTAAAAATCAGATTTGTGATCTCACACTGGTGTCTTCCTTCCTTCTCAAATGAAAATCTGGATGAATAAAACATTAAATAGAGATATTACTAGTGCACTGCATGCATTACTGTCTCTATAAAACTAAAACCCCTATTACAGCAGGGGATCTGTCTGTGTGGAGTTTGCATGTTCTCCCCAGTGTGTTCACATTGCGGGTTTTCTCTGGGTACTCCGGTTTCCTCCCACAGTCCAAAGACATGCTGTTCAAGTTGATTGGTCACTCTAAATTGTTCTGTGTGTGTGTGTGTGTGTGTGTGTGTGTGTGTGTGTGTGTGTGTGTGTGTGTGTGTGTGTGTGTGTGTGTGTGTGTATGTGTGTGTGGTGCCCTGTGATGGACTGGCGTCCCGTCCAGGGTGTAGTCCTGCCTTGCATTGCCCTGTGTATGCCGGGTTAGGCTTTGGCTCACCGCAACCCTCTATAGGAATACAGTGCCTTGCGAAAGTATTCGGCCCCCTTGAACTTTGCGACCTTTTGCCACATTTCAGGCTTCAAACATAAAGATATGAAACTGTAATTTTTTGTGAAGAATCAACAACAAGTGGGACACAATCATGAAGTGGAACGAAATTTATTGGATATTTCAAACTTTTTTAACAAATAAAAAACTGAAAAATTGGGCGTGCAAAATTATTCAGCCCCTTTACTTTCAGTGCAGCAAACTCTCTCCAGAAGTTCAGTGAGGATCTCTGAATGATCCAATGTTGACCTAAATGACTAATGATGATAAATAGAATCCACCTGTGTGTAATCAAGTCTCCGTATAAATGCACCTGCACTGTGATAGTCTCAGAGGTCCGTTTAAAGCGCAGAGAGCATCATGAAGAACAAGGAACACACCAGGCAGGTCCGAGATACTGTTGTGGAGAAGTTTAAAGCCGGATTTGGATACAAAAAGATTTCCCAAGCTTTAAACATCCCAAGGAGCACTGTGCAAGCGATAATATTGAAATGGAAGGAGTATCAGACCACTGCAAATCTACCAAGACCTGGCCGTCCCTCTAAACTTTCAGCTCATACAAGGAGAAGACTGATCAGAGATGCAGCCAAGAGGCCCATGATCACTCTGGATGAACTGCAGAGATCTACAGCTGAGGTGGGAGACTCTGTCCATAGGACAACAATCAGTCGTATACTGCACAAATCTGGCCTTTATGGAAGAGTGGCAAGAAGAAAGCCATTTCTTAAAGATATCCATAAAAAGTGTCGTTTACAGTTTGCCACAAGCCACCTGGGAGACACACCAAACATGTGGAAGAAGGTGCTCTGGTCAGATGAAACCAAAATCGAACTTTTTGGCAACAATGCAAAACGTTATGTTTGGCGTAAAAGCAACACAGCTCATCACCCTGAACACACCATCCCCACTGTCAAACATGGTGGTGGCAGCATCATGGTTTGGGCCTGCTTTTCTTCAGCAGGGACAGGGAAGATGGTTAAAATTGATGGGAAGATGGATGGAGCCAAATACAGGACCATTCTGGAAGAAAACCTGATGGAGTCTGCAAAAGACCTGAGACTGGGACGGAGATTTGTCTTCCAACAAGACAATGATCCAAAACATAAAGCAAAATCTACAATGGAATGGTTCACAAATAAACATATCCAGGTGTTAGAATGGCCAAGTCAAAGTCCAGACCTGAATCCAATCGAGAATCTGTGGAAAGAACTGAAAACTGCTGTTCACAAATGCTCTCCATCCAACCTCACTGAGCTCGAGCTGTTTTGCAAGGAGGAATGGGCAAAAATTTCAGTCTCTCGATGTGCAAAACTGATAGAGACATACCCCAAGCGACTTACAGCTGTAATCGCAGCAAAAAGTGGCGCTACAAAGTATTAACTTAAGGGGGCTGAATAATTTTGCACGCCCAATTTTTCAGTTTTTTATTTGTTAAAAAAGTTTGAAATATCCAATAAATTTCGTTCCACTTCATGATTGTGTCCCACTTGTTGTTGATTCTTCACAAAAAATTACAGTTTCATATCTTTATGTTTGAAGCCTGAAATGTGGCAAAAGGTCGCAAAGTTCAAGGGGGCCGAATACTTTCGCAAGGCACTGTAAGTGGTAATGATAATGGATGAATGGAATGTCCCTATTAATTTACCCTGGAAAATAAAAATCATCCATTAATTTAAATTAAGGACAGCCTACAATGTGTCTCTTTAGACTTAAAACCCCATTCATTTAATTTTAATTGAATCTGTCTTTTTAAGGGGTGTATCTAATGGGGTAATACAGCTTAATAAACCCCTGAAACTATTTAAGGGATGTATTTAAGGGATAAGAACCCCTTAAAGTATGCACAAATTAATAGAAAATTAAGGGGTAAATGCCTCACTTTTCCATTAAAAGTATAATTGTAGTGAATTCAGAAATTAAGGTACAATGAATGTAATTTTCCATCCATCCATCCATTATCATTAACCACTTAATCCCTTACAGGGTCACGGTGAGACAGAGCCTAACCCGGCATACACAGGGTGCAAGGCAGGACGACACCCTGGACAGGACACCAGTCCATCGCAGGGCACCACAAACACACACACATTCACTCACACACAGGGAAATTCAGAGTGACCAATCAACCTGACCAGCAAGTCTTTGGACTGTGGGAGGAAACCGGAGTACCCAGAACCTACAATGTGAACACACTGGGGAGAACATGCAAACTCCACACAGACAGACCCCTGAGACCAGATTCGAACCCGGGACCGTGGAGCTGTGAGGCAGCAGTGCTAACCACCACACCCTATATTTTAGATATTATAATTTAGTATTAATTCAATCAACAATACATGTTCATTTGGAAAAATTAATTAATAAAACAAATCGAATTGTAGTATATGGATACCCCCCCCTCCCCACACAAACTTATGTTTAAAGGGCAACTCAAGTTGTTTTGTGTTTGGGTGTTACATGTTCCAATATGTTGTTTATTATTTATTTATTCTTACATCCTGGACACATTTTTTTACACTATTAAATTGCATTGTCTACAATGCTCTGCTTCCAAGATGGCTTCAAATGTCTTCTTCAGAAGAATTTCAGAACTACATTTCCCATCATCCTCCTGGTCATGTATCTACGATGAGAAGGTGATGGGAAGTGTAGTTCTGAAGTTTTTCTGAAGGGTATATTTTGAAGTCATCTTGAAAACCAAGAACTGTAGACTGCAATTTAATAGTGTAAAAAAAAAAGTGGTCAGGATGTCAAAAAAAAACCTGTTGTAGCAACATATGGGAACACGTAACCCAACCTGGGTTCCCCTTTAAGGTACATTATTTTTTAAAGCTCTACCTGTAGGTTGTGGTGTAACCCTCCTGGTGTATTACTGGTCGAAATTCTGTCACCTAAAATAGATCAAGAAATACGCATATCTCAGGTATATTTATGCAGGTATTTGATACTCTAGAATGTATTAACAATTATATATTCGACTGTTTTTATTGTCAATTTTATTATTTATTTAAAGATGTTTCTTTTCCACTGAAGTGATGAAGGGCGGCATGGTGGTGTGGTGGTTAGCACTGCTGGCTTGCAGCTCCAGGGTCCTGGGTTCGATTCCAGTCTCAGGGGTCTGTCTGTGTGGAGTTTGCATGTTCTCCCCAATGTGTTCACATTGTGGGTTCTGGGTATTCCGGTTTCCTCCCACAGTCCAAAGACATGCGTTCAGGTTGATTGGTCACTCTAAATTGCCCTGTGTGTGAGTGTGGTGCCCTGCAATGGGCTGGTATCCTGTCCGGGGTGTAGTCCTGCCTTGTGCCCTGTGTCTGCCGGGTTAGGCTCTGGCTCGCCTCGACCCTCTAAAGGAATAAGTGGTTGTGATGATGGATGGCTGAAGTGATGAAGTACAGGTCATGGCAGAATGCTCAGAGCAAACGCCCACAAAGAACAGGACCTGTCTGATAGACACAGACTGAGAGATGCATTTGTACTGCAAAAGTAACAGGAACTATGTACAAGTGAAGGTTTACAGTATGCTATCCCTTGGGAGTAAATGCTTATATGGTAGATTAGCTTAGAAAGAAGAGGAAAGGGCAGTGATGTAGCTCAAAGCTTGAGATGCAACTACAAAAAAAGCATGAAAATGAAAGACAGACACCTCTTCTGACTGTGTGTCTCCAAATATATTTGTCTTTGTTGTTGGTATACTGTTTAAGTTTGTTAACAAATGAAGGTATGTTAAGTTTTGATCAAAATGGGTTGAAAGTTTATCCATCCATTCATTATCATAACCACTTAATCCTTTAGAGGGTCACTGCAGTGATCCGGATCCTAACCCGGCAGACACAGGGCAATGCGAGGCAGGACTGCACCCTGCACGGGACATCAGTTTTGCTTACACACACACACACACACACAGAGGGAAATTTAAGATCATCCTGAACAGCATGTCTTTGGACTGTGGGAGGAAACCAGAGTACCCAGAGAAAACTCACAATGTGAACACATTGGGGAGAACATGCAAACTCCACACAGACAGACCCCTGAGGCTGGAATCGAACCCAGGACCCTGGAGCTGCGAGCCAGCAGTGCTAACCACCACACCACCATGCCGTCCGCTGTAATGAATGTCCTCATGTAAGCTACTGTATGGAGCAGGAGTAATTGACACAGTCCAGAGTCAGTTTGAAGACAATTGGAGCAGTTGCTGTGTCCCTTCCAGTAAGTTTTCTCTTGTATCTGTGTCCAGAATATAAATGGTTATATTGTGTAATTGTAGTGGTTAAAGAAAGATCCAGACCTTTACACGTCTTGGTCCTGGAAAGCTTGTGGCCGAGATCTGAAAAAGAAAGAAAAGCCAAATGGAATGAAGCGCAGATAGTCAATAAACCCTGATGTGAATCTCCCTGTGAAATCACAATGCGTTCACTTTCTATTTTACAAAGTTCACTCATGATTTTAAATGTGCTAAAACATAAATGAATTGAGGTGCGGAGAGACTGGGGACAACTGAAGAGCTTCATTCCAAAATGCTCTATATCCATCTTCACAGTTTTTGGTTTTTATATATCCATCCATTATCATTAACCGCTTAATCCTTTACAGGGTCGCAGTGAGCTGGATCCTAACCCGGCATACACAGGGCGCAAGACGAGACTACACCCTGGACGGGACGCCAGTCCATCGCAGGGCACCACACACACACACACACACACACTTACTCACACACACACACACACACACACACACACACACACACACACACACACACACACACACACACACTTACTCACACACACACACACACACACACACACACCACACACTCTCTCTCTCATACACACACACACACCACACACACACACACACACCACACACACACACACACACACACACACACACACTCTCTCACACACACACTGACACACACCACACACACACACACACACACACACACACACTCTCTCACACACACACTGACACACACTCTCACACACACACACACACACTCTCTCACACACACACTGACACACACCACACACACACACACTTACTCACACACACACTCTCTCACACACACTGACACACACCACACACACACACACTGACACACACACACACTCTCACACACTGACACACACACACACACTCTCACACACACACACCACACACACACACACACACACACACACTCTCTCACACACACACACACACACACACACCACACACTCTCTCACACACACACACACACAGGGCAATTTAGTGACCAATCAACCTGAACAGCATGTCTTAGGACTGTGGGAGGAAACCGGAGTACCCAGAGAAAACCTGCAATGTGAACACACTGGGAAGAACATGCAAACTCCACACAGACAGACCCCTGAGGCTGGAATCGAACCCGGGACCCTGGAGCTTTGAGGCAGTAGCTCTAACCACCATGTCAAAGTGTTGCCGAAAAATTAACATATC
The DNA here is from genome assembly GCF_902713425.1 of Acipenser ruthenus. Taxonomy (NCBI): domain Eukaryota; kingdom Metazoa; phylum Chordata; class Actinopteri; order Acipenseriformes; family Acipenseridae; genus Acipenser; species Acipenser ruthenus. Next base: position 685,351 of record NC_081233.1, read on the forward strand.
AACAATTTTTTTTTTTATTCTTTTAAAAAAAGAATAAATGTGTATATGCGCCATAAAATGAATGAAACATGACTTACTCGCACACAGCGTCTTTAAATGAAGCTACGCTGCTCTGAGCTGTGGCGTGTCATGTTAACTCACATTGTATTATTGTATTCAGTTTAGAAAAAGTGTCGCTGATTGCGAATTGGTGTAAAACCCTTGATGAATCTGGGCCACTATCAGTATATTGTAACCCCTGTAGTATGTTGTTCTGTTTTGTTTCCACCCCCCACACATTTCACTTACTGGAAACGTTCTTGGTTCTGGGAATTCGTAGTCAGTATCCGAGTTAGAATCTGAATCGCTGTCATCTTCAGAATCTGTTTCTGAAACCTTAGGAATAGCACCGTCAAGCAAAAACATCGGAAATGTTTCACACGAAGCCGACATCTTATTTTAGGCAATTTAAACGCAGGTATATCTGCAGCTTCACAAGTTGAGTAGCCAGGCAGTTTAGTACACAGGTAAAACATGAAAAAATGAACACATTCAGTTCAAACTGTTTCAGTTTGTTGTGTCGAAATAGAAACAGGAAGTGTCGGTATGAAAGTGAAAGTGTGCTTTACCAGTGCGTGAATAACTTTCGGTTATCTTTTAAACTACAGTCACAGACTGCGTTCCCTTGATCAAATAAGCGTCTGCGATGCTTTAAATAGTTATTATCATAGATTTCCAATTTAAAAAATTGTTTTACCTCAACAATCTAATTAAGAGTGAAAAAAGCAAGATCATTTTATTCAACAGGCTCAGTTTGACCTTTTACGCATGTCCTTATACAATGTAATTTTCTCATATGACGGTAATATTATTAGTAGTAATTTCTTAGCAAGTATTGTTATTATTTACATTCAATTATCCATTTATTACTGGAGCAGTAAAGTACCTTGCTCAAGGGTACAACAGCAGTGTCTCCCACCTGGGTGGATTGAACCCCAACCCACTGGTCAGGAGTCCAGAGCCCTCACCACAACTCCACACTGCGGCCCTGTATATTACCGATATTTTATTGACTGTATATTGTATTATTCTACTGAGTAAATACTTTATCCATGTGTAAATAGGGAGGTATAAAACCAGTGAAAGCTTTTTTAAAAAAATGATTTATCGATGTACATATTCGGCTACTTTCTTTTAAAGTAATTTATACTTTAAACGGTTATAATAATGAATGGATGGGTGGACAAACGTATGCTACATTTTATCAGCAAATTACGTTATATAATTTGTTTGCTTAATTAAAAATCTCAATGATCTCTGTGTTGTTTTCCCACAATGTAGGTTTTTTTTCTTTTTTATTTGCACAAGGACGTTTCCGTCTTTTTTTTGTATTCTTGAATCTGTATTTTCCTGCATCTGAGTTTTTTTGTGACCCTTGTTTTGTAATTTTCTATTTTGTTAAATAAAAAGCATTACAAACAAGTAAGCATTTAATACATTATTAATACATGAATCAATTCTTTACCCAGCAGTAGATTTATTAATACATGAATCAATTCTTTACCCAGCAGTAGATTTATTAATACATGAATCAATTCTTTACCCAGCAGTAGATTTATTGGTCAAACAAACATTAAGGAAACAATAAAAATCGTTTAAAAACAATGAACTATCTAGAAGCTACAGTTTCAACAGATACCCTCTAGATGGCAGTGTTGCCAAGTAAAACTCCTAGAGACACAGGATTGAGGCACTCCATGAAGATGGGGAGTCTATACCATTGTACAAAAATGTATAACATAATCACGTTTTTATTTTACTATAGTAGTGATTCAATGCAAAAATAATTGTAGTCAGGGGTACAACAATATAATATACTGTATCACTATTGAATAGTGTTATGGTCTGTTATAGCCTGGATGAATATTGACTGTGTAATAAATGTAATGTTCTGTTACACTTGCTAAGTCCAAAATTTCAAGAAAACAACAACACATTTGAGTTAAAAATAGTTGATTTCCTTCATTGGAAGAGATAAAAAGCCAATGTTTTGGCCTTGAGACACTTTTCTGTGAAGCGCACTATATCAAATAAATACTGACTGATTGATATTGCTGATAATTTCTGTTATGATGTCACGTCCTGTGATGTCATGCTGTCTCTTTGCAGTGAAGCCCAGGGCAGGGCTGCTGTGATGTCACTTCCTGTGATGTCACGCCCGCTGTCTCTGCAGTGAACTCCAGGGCAGTGCTGCAGTGTTGCTCCTCTTTCTCCAACACAGGCCTGTGAAGATGGCTGCAGTTTTTATTGTGTTCACTGCAGTGCTGCTGCTGTGTCTCCCAGGTAAGAACCTGCAAAGGACAGGAAGCCAGATAGCAACATGGCTGATGTTCATCAAGTACATATTTTTACACACAACAAAGGAACAGATGAACTGTTATATCTTTTATAAGATTGGTATTTTTCTCCAAATCAGAAAAAGCTACATGACCACACCAGAAAGCTGCAAAAATAGAGATAATTAAGTCATAAAAACTGAAGGCTTCGTTTTTATGACTTAATTTTCTCATAAAAACAAGAGTTCAGTTTTTACAGGTTAACGGTGGCTACCCCAAGTAGCACTACTACTCCTTGACTAGCCCGTGTAATTTAACATGAGGTAGTCCAAGATTAGTGCTAACCAGGGTCTGTGAAACCACTGGTATGGCTATTAGTTACATTATTTCTAGATTCTCCAAAATATTGTGTTAGTACTACAGTACTACTCCAATATTTCTTTGTAAGAGTAAGGGTATATATTGATCATGTTTGTGTGTATCTCTGTACAGATATTCTTAAAAAGCGCTTATAAATAAAATGTGTTATTATTAGTAGTATTTATTGCAATTTTGTTGTTGTCTACAGATTTCTCGGACGATATTATGAAGATTGACCAGGCCCCTGGTTCACTGTTTAAGAGACCTGAACACTCTGCTGTACTCCAATGCCATCACAGTGACAGCAGCTATCCTTATATGTACTGGTACCAGCAAACAAGTCCAGGAGCTCTGGAACTGATTGGATATTTTCGGAATACAGCTGAATCCCCTGAAGTGAAGTTCAAGAAAAGATTCAATTTAACTGGACATGCAAAATAAACAGGCACTCTAACAATCTCTAGAGTAACACCCGCAGACAGCGCTGTGCACTTCTGTGCAGCCAGCATCCAGCATCCACAAAAAACTCTGCCTGGACAGTTTCCCGAGTTCACAAGATAAGTTTGTTTCACCACCTGCTTGAAACCACTCTGCAGAGTCCGCAAAGCTGCACAGCAGACATAGCATGAGTTTCAGTTATTATTATTATTATTATTATTATTATTATTATTATTAATCTCTTTGCAGATGCCCTTACGTAGGGATGGAGAGTCAATCCCAAAAGAATCGATTCTGTATCTTAAAAAAATTATAATCGATTCTATTTTTGGAATCGTATGCAGTCGACTCCAGCACCAGATCCATTCCAACTTATATTTCAGTAGTTCGGGACAAAACACCAATCACACAATATATTTATTTGAACTGTTTATTGAAGAAATGTGGGGTATGCGATAGCTGTGGAAGTAATAGCAGTACATGACTTACGAAAGTACATTACTTTGGCATCAAACATAACTTGGTTTGAGGACTCACGCCTGGCCGTGGACGAGGCAGAGACCCCAAAAGACAAGCTGGTCTCAATGCCGCAAGTAGGAGTAATTTTACCTCATTAAAAGGGACTAACCCTAACAGGGGTTGCTGATACTAAGAGCATATCTGTGAAAAAATATTTTTTAGATCTACGATATTTGTCCTGTTTATAATTTGGACTGTGGTTAAATTATCTGAGTGAGTAAGGATAGAATTTTTGGGCCCAAGAGATCCCCAAAGAAATACGGCTACGGCCACCGGATACATCTCATACAATGACGAGGGAACAGCGCTGAATTCTAAGGAGGGAAACCAAATTAATGTCTGTACCTGCTAGCATCTGGTGGTGCAGGGAAAGGGAGACCGGCTTGGGATTGAAGATCAGAGAGTTTTCGGGAGGAGGCATGGTTGGTTAATATGGAATGAGGATACCACCTTTGGCAGAAAGGCTGGATTTGTTCTTAATGAAACCCGTGAGTCGTTTCCTGTGAAAGCCATACATGTGTCATCGATGGACAGTGCATGAAGCTCACTTACTCGTCTGGCAGACGTAATGGCTATTAAAAATGCCACCTTCAATGAAACCGGACGCAGCTCCGCTGACACCACGGGCTCAAAAGGGGGACCTGTAAGGCCCCGTAGTACCAGTTCCAGGTCCCACTTGGGGACCATACTCTTCATAGGAGGACGAAGCCTCCGAGCTCCCTTAAGAAACTGCACTGCCAGGAAGTGTGCCCCAGGGGACACAGAGTCAATTTTATCGTGGCACACTGATATTGCTGCCAGGTATACCTTCGAAGTGGACATGGATTTTCCCGTATCAAACAGGTGTTGTAAGAAGGTTAGTATTGTCTCAATAGGGCAGGTCACCGGATCATGACCCTCAGCAATGCACCATTCTTGGAAAACTTTCCATTTATATGAATACTGGGCTCTAGTGCTTGGCGCCCTAGCAGACTGTAGTGTCTCCACTACTGCTTCTGGCAAACCTCGTCTGAAGAGATGGTTCCGTTCAACGGCCAGACCCAGAGCTGGAGCTGGGCTGGGTTCGGGTGCCATAATAACCCCTCCGCTTGGCTCAGGTGACCCAACAACATGTTGGAGAGGAGAGCGAACCAGGGGTGCCTCGGCCATCTGGTTGCAACCAGCAAAACCTGTGCTCTCTCCACCCTGATTCTCTCTAGTGTCAGGGGTAACAACGGTAGCGGGGGGAACGCATACAAGAGCCCCTGTGGCCAGCGCGTCTACTCCCAAGGGGCCCCCATCTCTCCATGGAGAACCATAGCGGGCAATGAGTGGACTTGGCTGTGGCGAAGAGGTCGACTTGAGCATTCTGAAACCTCTCCCAAATCTGTTTCACCACTTGAGGATGCAGTCTCCATTCTGAGCTGTCTAGAGCTCTTCTGGACAGGAGGTCTGCTGTCTTGTTGTCCACACCAGGGAGGTGAATCACTCTGATGGAACGCAAGTTTATGTGCGTCCAAGACAGGAGTCTGTGCGCTGCGTGGTGAAGGCCCAGCAAGCGGAGGCCGCCTTGGTGGTTTATGTAGGCTACCACGGTAGTATTGTCTGTCTGGACCAGCACGTGTTTGTGCGCTAACTGCTGCCCAAAATGAGAGAACGCCAGGTTCACTGCTAGCGGCTCTTGGGCATTTATATGCGCTTGCTGCCAATGTCCCTTCCACTGACCTCTTATTCCCCTCCCATTCCAGACCGCTCCCCAGCCCAGAGGTGTCTGTGGTGACAACTTTCCTTCTGTGAGTGGAGCCGAGGGGGGATCCGAGGGCAGATTGCCGGGACGGAGCCACCACTCCAGTGTCTTCCAGCATTGTCTGGACACTCGCACCAACTGGTACCGATCTCGAACCGGGTGCATTTTGAGCGTATTCACCCAGACTTGTAGAGGGCGCATTCTCAGCGCCCTAAAGGAAGGATTCTCGAGCATGCTCACAGAGTGATTCCCAGGAACACTGTGGACTGAGACGGTACGAAGTTGCTCTTCTGTTGATTTATGGAGAGCCTTAACCTCTCCACATGATCTATGACCTTTTTGTGTGCGCCTCGGCGCGTGCTCTGGAGCGCACACAGATTATCCAATCGTCCAGATAGTTCAGGATCCGAATCCCCCACAGCCTGAGTGGAGCCAGTGCTGCATCCATGCACTTTGAAAATGTGCGGGGCGCCAGCGAGAGGCCAAACGGCAGCACGCAGAATTCGTACGTGTTGCCTTGAAAGGCAAAGCGCAGATACTTTCTGTGCGCGGGACGGATCGGGACATGGAAGTAGGCGTCTTGCAGGTCGATCGATGTGAACCAGTCGCCCGGTTGGACAGACTGGAGAATACGCTGTGCTGTCAACATGTTGAATTTCTGTTGCTTGAGGAACATGTTGAGGACCCTGAGGTCCAGAATAGGTCTGAAACCGCCGTCCCTCTTGGGCACCAGGAAGTACCTGGAGTAGAAGCCGCTGAGGGTATCGCTTGGGTTTACCAAGCGTACCGCGTTCTTCTGTTGAAGAGTAGCGATCTCCTGTTGCAGGAGAATCGTTCTCGCTGGTTCGACGGTAGTGAGGAGCACACCCTTGAAGGGTGGTGGACCTAAGTGGAATTGTAGGGCGTATCCATGTCTCATAGTCGATAGCACCCAGGAGTCCTGGGTAAGGCCTTGCCATGGGTCATGCCTGTTGGTCAGTCAGGTTGTGAGAGGGGTTGGTGGCAGCCGGGTCCCCTCAGGGGCGGTTTCCCTTAGGTTTGGGAGGGGGCGGATCTTTTTTAGGCCCCGGCCTCAGTCTCCAGCCGGAGAACCGGTTACCCCTGGCCGGCAGTGGTCCCTTGCCGTCGGCCCTTCCTATGCCTGCTGGTTTGCTCTGGGGCGGAGGGCGATGTTTAGGCCCTGTTGCCCTTGCAGGCTGTGAATGCCACCTTGGCCACTGCCGATAGGGAGGGAGGCGCGAGAACTTTAAGGCGACCTCCGTGGCCTTGTGGGACCTCTCCAGGCTCACATCAATGGTCGTCCCAAACGTCTGCCCCGGTGTAATGGGGGCCTAAAGCAGCGCCGCTTTTTCGGTCTCCATGACCTTGGCTTGCGTGAGCCACAAATGCCGGCGTGTGGCTACCAGCGCCACCAAAGACCTCCCCGATGCCTGACCAAACTCCCCAATCAGGTCAGTCATCGCCCCTTGCTATCGCTTGGAGCTCTCCAGCGTCAGTATCTGCTATCCCTTCCTGCAGCCTGTCTGCTAGCTGGGACTGGTAGAGCACCAGTATAGAGAGCACGTTCGCCACCCACGCTGACAGAGCAGCTGACCTGTAAGCTTTCTTCAGCATTGCTGTTGTCTGTTGTCCTGCAGGGCTTAGACGGGCAAAAAACAAAAAAACAAAAAACAAAAAAAACACACAACACAGAAATTGTTGACCCCTGCACCAGCACCGTAACCCCGATGGTAGGGAATGTAACTAGGCCCGCCTCCTGGGCTCCTACAGTGTGTAGCAAGGACTCTGCCATCCTCGACTCTGAAGGGGCAGACGCAGGACTGCTCCAAGAGGAGCGCAAGAGCTCCAAAAAGTCTTGGCACAAGGGAAGGGCATGTTGTTGGTGTCCCTTGGTCTTAATGAACCTGTTGCCCTTCCCCTCTTGCTCTGTCGGCCAAGGGACCTCCGTGGCCGCAGGTGCAAGCTGCATCAGGGCCCGGAATTCCTCCCTCTGCGACACATGCGGTAGGCGTGGTAAGGAGCTCCCCTCTGTCGCTTGCCCAACCTACATGTCAGGGTCAGACATGTCCGACCTAGACACCGCGAATGACAGCGCGTCTGGGCTGAGGGACCTCACCGGAGATGGAATGCGAGGTTGGGGGGGGGGCAGGGGGTGCCCGGTGGTGGGGGGCAGCCCACCCTGAGATTTCAGCAAGGCCTCTAGCATCGCTTGCTGGGCCTTGACTGTCTCCGCCAGCTCCTGAAAACGCCTCTCGGCCGAGCTTGGGTGTCTATGTGGCGTGTCCGCAGGGGAGCACAGGACGTATGCTGATCCTGTCTGGGGAGTTTTGCCCCGCACTGATCGCACTGGTGGAAACCAGCCGAAGACCCCACCGAGCGCACCGACATGGTGCTGTTGGTCCCATTACTCGGTGCCGAGGTCGTGTGGATCGGTGCCGATTGTAGTAGCGGTGCCGAGTGGATCGGTGCCATGTATAGTAGCGGTGCTGAGCGTATCAGCGCTGAGCGTATCGGTGCCGAGTGTATCGGTGCCGAGTGTAGTAGCGGTGCCGCTGGAAGCGCTATCGGTGCCACGTAACGGTGCCGAGGGCGGCGTCGCGCAGTCGGTGCTGAACTATAGTCGGCGCCGAAGATGTTCTCACCGGTGCCGAGTTAATCGGTGCTGGGAACGGCGCTTAAGCTGCTTCCAAGCAGAGATATCCGATGTCGGCGTCGAGGGCAAGCGCAGCCGCGCTAATAAAGCCAGAGGCTGGAAGGGGCGCTCGGCCCGAGCTGGGAGGTAGCTGCGTATTAGAGGTGTGGCTACCTCATGGGCACTCTTAAGGTGCCTCACTGAGAGATATTTGTAATGCGGCTAGCTGGTCTACCCCGCATACTTTTACGAGTTTCTACCACCTTAACATGGTAGACCCTTCCTTGCTGCATTAGGCACTAGGGTCCTCGAGGTAGTACAGCCACAACCCTAACCGAGGTTGTGTTGAAATGTCCCTCGTATACTGACCGTTCATCCTCCCATGCAACAGCTCTGGTATACTTTCCCAAAAGTAAACCACTTTTGGTGGTCATCTCGCATTGAAAGGGAACGTTAGGTTACTTACTGTAACCCTGGTTCCCTGAAAGAGAAGATGACCACCAAACTTGTCGGGGTCGTGCAGTGATGTTATATAGCCTCGGGGGGCAGGACCGAGGACGTCACCAACACCGGGGGCCTATCAGCAGCTCTGGAAGAAGAGTCTCAGCGAATACCTGACATGGCAGGCATTATCCCAAAAGTAAACCACTTTTGGTGGTCATCTTCTCTTTCAGGGAACCAGGGTTACGGTAAGTAACCTAACGTTTAGCCGAGTTCACAAAGTGTTCAAACAATGTCCAAGACGAGATTTCTTCGTTCAATACCCTATTTCCTTAGGCACAAGTTTTTCCTTTTGTTTACTGAATTAAAATACAGGACTAAATGAGCAGCAACGTCACAGCGCGTATCTCTTCCAATTAAAGCAACAGCAGCATAATATTGCGCAAACCACTAAATAATATTTCTTGCTGTAGTGCATTCAGAATAAAATAACACCTATCATATAGCAACCTAAATATTCTACAACTGTTTAATTGTAACAAATATTTATAAAATATTCTTAGTGTAAATATTGTAACCTTGCCAAAACAATAGAAAATACATTCCAACAGTACAATAGTTTAACATTGCCTATAACAACTAGCCATCAAGTACTCACATCAGATGAATCTAAGTCGAGTTACTTTGTTTATTCAGTAACCTGTAAAAAATTCAAAACAAGGATCCCTGGTTGTACTTTTAATGTTCAGTGCAAATGTTGCCATTACTCCGTCCATTCACAGGAAGTCAACAGGAGATGTTTTACATTGGAACTACAGTCCAGAATTAAAAAATGACTCCTTTCCAACTCCAAGTATCTTGTCTTTTCTTATAGTCACTGTGTTGTTGTGCTTAACATTTAGTATGTTTATCTTCATCATAACGTTAAATTACCTTTTGAATTTCAAGGCTACCCAAGTTTGGATTACTATACTTTTAGCACTTGCTATCTACATGTAGCGTGCACGGGGGGGAAGGCAGCAGCAGGGCTGGTAGGTGACGTAATCACATACAAAGACATAAGCAGTACTGGCGCTATGCTGGAGTGCTGGAGGTCCCAGGTTCACGCCCGCCTTCCGCCTGTGTATGGATTGCCTCGCCCTGTGTGATGCATCTGCCTGCATTAACCTAGATCGCTACATTGGTGTCTGAAGTGGTATGCAGGTACTCCGGCACGCACTTGTTGGACTGTAGCCTGGTGAGCAAGTCCAGGGCGGACTTGAGGCTGGCAGGGGTGAGTGTAGCGTGCACGGAGAAAGGTAGCAGCAGGGCAGCAACACCTTTGCACTGCATAGATTTCTTTCATGTCCCGATCTACCATGACACATCTGCAAAGAGAAATATAAAAAGTAGTGCTTAATCTATCACTTGGTAAATGAAGAGAGTTGCATACAAAGCTGACTGTACCGCTACAAGGCTGCCCACTTTTAGAAATCGGGTAGCGTGAGATGGGGGAGTGCTTGATTGCTGCCATACTTGTGGTTTTACTGGATGGGCTGCTAATTTTTTTTTTTAAAACAAAATTCTACATAATAAGAGAACTATATAAACCAAATTAAACTCTGTTTTAAATTAAACCCTATATTGACATTATGTTGTTTCAAATATCACATTTTATGTTCATCATAATTTTTATATCAAGGCATGTGCCCATTATAAACCAGCCTGCCAGGCACCTGTGTCCTTTATAAACCAGCCTGCCAGCCATGTGCCCATTATAAACCAGCCTGCCAGGCATGTGCCCATTATAAACACCCAATGTAAACCTGCCTTCCAGGCCTCTGTGTTTTAACTACAATAGTGTTACCAGCTGGTAAATTAATAATTTAGTTTAGAGTAACCAACCTTGTTATTCTGTTACCCATATTTGTTTAAGACGTGACATCAGCATAACTTCAGCTGACATGCCTGGTAAGTTTATTATATTTTGTATTATCATTGTTAACAGCAAATCAATTATAAATGATGTCTAATTGAATGTTGTGGATCACTGTGAACAACTTGCACACACAGTACAGCACAAATTCTATGCTGCACATAAAGTGAATAATTAAAATATACATTTGAACAACAAAACGAGACAAAGGTAGAGATTAAGCATCAACAATATTTGAAATGATAACCACACTTAAAAAAAAAAACGTTATATAACACAACTATAATATAGTATTCATATTTAAGGCGTAACTCAACATAATGTAATGCTTTTGTGTGCATGCGTTGTACTAAAATCGCTGTATTTTGAGAAGCAGAATAAAACATCTCATCTCTTTCATTCCAACTCTCTTCTGCTGCAAAACCTTGGCGCGCAGTTTTCAGCTTGAATGGGAGGGCGTGGAAACAGGCAGCTTTTGCCCTTAGAAGGCGTGTTTCCTTTGTGATGTAACTGAGGAGGCGGGTTTTCGCGGAGATGTGTTTTTTTTTTATCTGCCTAATAGGCAGACCTGCCTGCCAGTCGAAGTTCGGGGCAAACTTCTCCCCTGTGCAAAGTTTGATAGGCCTTACTTCGGGCTCCTCTTGTAGCCAATAGTATTCATTCAGAGCGGGTAGCGGCTCCTCTGTTCTAGCCAATAGTATTCATTCAGAGCGGGTAGCGGCTCCTCTGTTCTAGCCAATAGTATTCATTCAGAGCGGGTAGCGGCTCCTCTGTTCTAGCCAATAGTATTCATTCAGAGCGGGTAGCGGCTCCTCTGTTCTAGCCAATAGTATTCATTCAGAGCGGGTAGCGGCTCCTCTGTTCTAGCCAATAGTATTCATTCAGAGCGGGTAGCGGCTCCTCTGTTCTAGCCAATAGTATTCATTCAGAGCGGGTAGCGGCTCCTCTGTTCTAGCCAATAGTATTCATTCAGAGCAGGTAGCGGCGCCTTTGTTCTAGCCAATAGTATTCATTCAGGGCGGGTAGCGGCGCCTTTGTTCTAGCCAATAGTATTCATTCAGGGCGGGTAGCGGCGCCTTTGTTCTAGCCAATAGTATTCATTCAGGGCGGGTAGCGGCGCCTTTGTTCTAGCCAATAGTATTCATTCAGAGCGGGTAGCAGCGCCTTTGTTCTAGCCAATAGTATTCATTCAGGGCGGGTAGCGGCGCCTTTGTTCTAGCCAATAGTATTCATTCAGAGCGGGTAGCAGCGCCTTTGTTCTAGCCAATAGTATTCATTCAGGGCGGGTAGCGGCGCCTTTGTTCTAGCCAATAGTATTCATCCAGGGCGGATATACGGTTGTTTTGTTATTAGTTTGCTTTTTTTGTGGTGTTGACATAAAAAACGTCTTTCATCTGAACAGCCTTAAACCGTGTAAGTAGCCTGTTTATCGTATTTTTAAAACAGCTTTAGATCCAGTTGGATGACACCTGATGGAGTTTGGGGCGCGCTTTGTTTATGAGCGAGAGAATGCCGGAAGGTTGAGACAACACGAGTGTGAAATGCTGATTTCGCAAGTTCAAATAAGAAAAGGATATATCTTGTACTTTTATTAGTAACCCCAATCCGATAGTAATACCGCGCTGTTTAATAAAGCCCTGCTGGTGTCCGCAGTGTATTCAGAGACTCGGATAACCCGTGAGAGCCTGTGCTGACCAGGACAAAGCCCCGAGCATCTCTGCGGCGTGGAAACGAAAGAAGCTTTACCTGCAAACTGCACGGCGCTGAAGAACACGAAGGAGAGCTGATCGGGAGCATGCCACTGTGCTGCCTCTGAACACCGCTATCAGTGAATTAAATTGAATAAACACAATGTGTGCTGCTGATTTGAAATCGGTGCTTCTAAACTCCGGCCCTGTGGTGGTCCCTCCTCTCCGTGTCTGTGGCTCAGACTTTTATGTAGTCTTGCTAGATGAGACTAGTTTTATTTCAATCAGTGTGTTTAAGATAAAACTGAACGCTGTATTTACCGATGCATGTGCTTGCTGATGTGTGTTCTTTTTTTTGTGGTTGTTTTACTCTGTTTTCTTTCTGTCTTTCTTTATTTATTTTGCTGTATTGTGCCTGCCTCTTGGCCAGGTCTCCATTGTAAATGAGAACTGGTTCTCAATGAACTACCTGGCTAAATAAAGGGTAAATAAAATGAGAATGGGCAATCACAGTAGGGTAAAGTAACAGATTGCATGCACTGACTAAGTAACAATAACGCCACGTGTTATAACAGAAAGAAGTAAAACCTGTGACTTGCTTTTTAGTCATTCAGTGTATAACTCGCTGGGGTTTTTTCTTGTTCGCATGACTGTTGGGACAAAACGCTTTGATACATCCTCTCACAATTGATTCGCATTCGCCAGATTAAAAATCACGAATCGCACCAACTTGTTGAGCCCCACTTTTGACTCAGATAAAAATACGTGTGTGAAGTGAACCCACCTCGTGTCCCAGTTCAGCAGTGTGTGCTGGAAAGCCTGGTCTGAACACGGGTGAAGGGAAAGCGCAGTGACGGTCTTACTTGACAGTTTCCTGTCTTATTTTTGGCTTTGTCCGCTTGTCTAACTGTCACTTATAACGTAGTTGTGTGTTTTTTTTCTTCTTAATTTTCAGTGTGGAATAATAAAAAGTTGAAGGGGAAAAAAACAAATGCCAAAAAGCACTTCTGAAAAACTACTATACCATTGGTCATGTATGGACATTTTATATAAGAATAACTAAACCACACCTTGCAGGAAATAAAGGTCACATGCAGAACAGTGCAGTGTAATAACGGTAGATGAAGGCAAGCTTACCATAAAACGCTTTCTTCTGGCATTTAATAATGCTCTTATTTTACAGCCCCGCGTTCTGAACAGGGTTAGCATGTTTTGCACGCTGCTGACAGTAGTACTGCACTGTGTATTTGAATAAGCTGCATTCGCGTCGTGCTTAAGTTTCAACAGTTGCACTACTAGCTGTGTGGCACGGCATTATTCATCGGCAGCATCTCTCTCGCTGTATTTTGATTAAACGTTTAGTTTTTAAATTTGCTTATGATCGCTGTTTAACTGTGAACAGCAGCTAGTGCGCGCGGGATATTGACACGACCAGCGCAGTGGCTTATGTGTAAGGCTACGATTCTGTCACGGGAGTCACGGATTCCGTGATTAAGAGATGTCCGTGACTTCATGAAAATTCCCTTAAGTGTAACATTTTCAAAAAAATGTGCTAAAAATGCAACTGCATAGCATGGTGTTGCAGACAACCATGCACTAAGCACACAGCAGGCACGTGTAGCGGTGTAGCTCAGCCAGTGAAATTTGTTGTAATTGAGCAGTTAAGCGTGAAGGCTGAACTGTAAAAATGGAGACGTCAAGTGCATCAGTGAGCAAAGTGGCAAACATCACTGCTAAGCAGAAAACTAGTAAATACCCAAAGGGAACATTTAGTGAAAGCATGTAATGTCCCTGTGGATTACAAGCGAAAAGCAAGCTGCGACAAACATATTGAAACGGCTTTGCACAAACGGAAGGCACAAGGCCATGAATCGACAGTAGGCGAGACTGCTAAAGTACAAAAACCGGTGAGCGAGCTGTTTAATATAAAGACTGAAGAACAGCTGCAACGTTGGACAGAATTATATCGACTCACAGAGGCTTTCTGCACCAGTAATATTCCACTTCATGTCCTTGACAACCCTGCTATGAAAAGCAATCTGGATAGCTCGCTAAAAAACATTGGGGTTATACCTAGCTCGGATCAACTCAGAAAAACGTACTTGCCGAAGCTTTTTGAAAGACATGTAAATTATCTGAAAAAAAATGCTGAATGACTGTTTTGAAATTAGTCTTGTAGCAGATGAAACTACAGATGCTGAAGGGTGCTACATACTAAATATCTTGGCAGTTCCATTCATTTCAACAAGGGGAAGGGAGTTTGGAATTGGAGGCTTTTTAATAGAGTGTGTTTGTTTGGAGACGGTAAACTTTAAAACTGAGTCGAGCAGTGGTGGAAACAGTTCAGAAACACGGAATTCCTTTTGATAAAGTGACCGCTTTTGTTACAGACAATGCTGCATATATGAACAAAACTTGGGAACGAAGTCTCAAAGCACTGTTTCTGAATGCAGTGAACGTAACATGCACTGCACATCTCCTCAACTTGGTGGGTGATACCTGGAGAAAAACATTTGTAAGAGTAAATGAACTGTAAAACATGCGTTCACTGCCTGCCCTGCCCGCAAAGCACGGTCCAGTCAATCACTGCAGGAAAAAGGGAAAGCATTTTTTGTTTGATTTAAAAGATCGCTTTCCAAATCTGGCAGTAATAGCTCTGAGGAGTTTATCGGTGCCAGCTAACAGTGCAGACTGCGAGATATCGTTTTCGTCTTGCAAAGATATCTTGCGAGATGACAGACACTCAATCAAAGAAGACAACCTGGCGATGTACAACGTTGTATTTCAGAACCGAGGAAAGCTCTAACTGTAAGTAAATTGACATTTTACACTCGACAATAATTCTTGTCAGTAAACTATATTATAACGTTTAATAGGTAATTTAAAATTGTCTTTGATGCAGCGAAAACAGTATTGCGTGTGTAAATTTTTGGGATTTATTGTTTATTGCCCATGGCCTGTCTGTGATTTTTGCTAAAATTCTCCGTGCCAGAATCGTAGCCTTACTTATGGGATATCGAGCTTTCTTAAAGTGATGGTGTTTTTTTTTTTTTTTATATTTGTCAGTAGGTTATTCCTTCTACCCCAGAAGCAGCCTGCCGCCATTAATACTGGCCTTGTAATTTGCAATTCGCGGCTGCGTCAAGCTTTTTGGTCCAGGCCCAAGTGGCAGGCATGAGTTCATACATTTCTTTAACAGCACTGCAGCCATCAACGCGTTGGTGATTACAGGAAATACAGTCTTTGGATAAAAAAAAGTAGCCTATGCACAGTGTCTTTTTATTTTCTTCCATAAATGAAAACCATGGCTAAAATAAACAAAATCTGACTTAAAAACTCCATCTTCACTTCTGCGACGGCAGTGGTGGTTACCATGGTTACTATTGTAGGTATTGCATTTTGTTATCTACACAGATTTATACTTTGTGGGGACAGCTTGGCATGCTTTCATTACTGTGCTGTTTGAGTACCGTGCTGACGCAGCATGGAAATAAAATTCGTGGAAACGAGGTAACATTAGTAATTTATCAGACAGTCTTTGACTCTGTGTTTTTTTTAGCTGTGTCTCAGGTACAGATTGATGCATTATTACGAGAGAGAGAGATTGAGGGAGTGTTGTGGTTTGGGGGAATCACATTGTTGTCGTAAGGACATTGACTACCTGTTGGAAACCTGTCACCCACCAGTACTGGTACACATACAGCACCACAGGTAGAAATCCAATGGTCTAACCTGTCCTATCCATTGACCTGCTGCTATTAAATTGGCATAGCCTGGAAGGCCATCACCTTTAAAGTTTAGGCAGCCCCTCAGTTGGAACAAAAACCAGCAGAACACAGACAGACAAGATTACAATGACAGAAATAACAAAGCTAATACGAGACCCAACCATTTTAACAGGGCCTCCATTTAAAAAAACAAACAAACCAATGGAACCAATGGAACCAATGGAACCAATGGGCCTCTTTAGTGTGACGTCACATCCGCTGCTGTGTGGCTCTAAACAAGCAGGCGAGTCATGAGTCCGTTTTGAAACCTCAGTGTATTAAATGATGAGGCCTTTTTAAAAAAATAATATAAACCATAAAAGAGGAAACAGTATGGTAGTGTTGTGCTGCAGACTGCAGCCACCATTCAGAAACTTCCTGAGAGGGAAAACTGCAGTTTCTTCAGTCGAGTTTCAGTATTGCTCATTCCTAAGTGGGAAGACATGCCGGCTTGTAGGAAACTATCTGAATAATAGGTTACTAATAAAAAATAAACACTGCAATTTGTGTGTAGACTTGTCATTTGATCATGTTCATTGTTATTATATTACTGTCTACTACAAATATTTCCTTTTACAATGGCGCTGAGTGGTTATAATCGACCTATAGAGAATGCGTTTTAATAATTTTTTCCTGTTGGCACAAACGATCCACAAACCAGAAAATCGAGAGTTGACTGCATGTGGCTCATGTGAATGTTCACAGCCTTCAGAAAAATCATTCCAACAGTGAATCTGCGGAAAACACTTTGAGTATTGAGGCCATCAAAATGAGGAGATCTGATTTCCGGATTTTATCTGATTTAAACCTTCTTTGATTTGAGCACTTCTAATCATTTTTCTTTTCTTCTTTTAATCATTTTTCTTTTATTCTTTTAATCATTTTTCTTTTATTCTTTTTCTACAGCAGCTACTAAGCAGAGCCGCCCCCCTGTTTGATGCCGTGGACATTGTAAGGATGGAATCTGTCACGATTAAAGAGGAGCTCCTTGAACATGAAGTGGCCCCCATTAGACTGGAGTTCTCTGGACTGGCTTCCCTCCCCATTAAACAGGAGCTCTGTGAGATCATACCATGTAACAGCATCAAGCCAGAGGTGTCTGCTGGGATTAAAGCTGAGTGCAATGAATTGGAGATCCCCCAGACAGAAGAACCAGATCCCATGAAAGAAGCGGTGCTGGAAGTGATTAATCTGGATCTCCTGAAAGTGGAGTCTACTGGGATTAAAGCTGAGTGCAATGAAATGGAGATCCCCCAGACAGAAGAACCAGATCCCATGAAAGAAGCGGTGCTGGAAGTGATTAATCTGGATCTCCTGAAAGTGGAGTCTACTGGGATTAAAGCTGAGTGCAATGAAATGGAGATCCCCCAGACAGAAGAACCAGATCCCATGAAAGAAGCGGTGCTGGAAGTGGTATGTAATAAACTGGAGCAGCCCCTGAAAGTGGAGTTTGAACTCTCAGAACCAGGGAGGGAAGAATGTGAGGACTTGGAAGTTCTCCCCCATGGGCAGGGTCCTGTACGCCTGCGGGAGTGTAGCGTGGTGCTGGAGAGAATCTGCGTGAGAGAGCTAGGAGCTGCAAAGGAAGTCTCTCCCAACAGCTTGCAAGGAGATGGAGAGGAAGATGAGGGGAGCTCATATTCAGAGGGCAGTCCAGCAGGTGAGTGACTCCCTTTAGCTGTGACATTGTTATTCTACACTGTGTGAGTGATATTATCCACTGTGGCACTACTGAGAGAGAGGCACAGAGCAGATTACTAGGGGTTTGATTTTCACTCCAACCTGTTCGACAAGACTCGCCGCCAGTAGAGAACTTAAAGGGGAACTCAGGTTGTTTTTCTTTGTATGTGTTACATGTTCCCATATGTTTGAGTTAGATGTGTGTGTGTTTTTTTTTTTTTAGATCTGCCATTGAAGCACAGTTCTTTTTACCTAAGAGTATACAAATTCGGTTTTCAAGATCCAGAATGCTTACTGAGCCAAAATATTATTGGGAATATAACAGGTAAAACCTCTTCATCGTGCCTCAAAAAAGTTAAAAACACACCAGTCAAATAATCAAGACCATAAAACTTATTTATGAAATTTTCAGATCCTAGTTCCTGAGTGTTTTGCCTATCTTTGTTACTTTTCAGGTAGGAGGCCAGTAAATGTCACTTTTGAGAACATTTCTAAAGAAAAAGTATTTGTGAATTTTAAAAGCTTTTTTTCAAGCATTCAAACTGGGCTGTTATAGGTTATACTTAATCATATAGTTAAAACGATGTATCTTAATGATCCTCAGGCTCTCAGCTGTTTAGAAAGGTATAATAGTCATGTCAGTTGGCTCTCAAAATGAATAGAATTCTCAGTCTGAAAAGTGTTAATACAGGTTTGACTGTATTACGGTTTTCTGACTTAGTCATCTGCAGTTTTTAGTTGGATATCTGAATAAGATGCTCTGCTGTAAAGTTTGCTTTAACCCTATGTCGCCTTCAGGGGAATGACCATAATTGAGCATGCGTACGACAACTTTCTGTTTTTAGCGCTTGTAGTTCAATAACCATAAATCACAAATTAAAACCCAAAACATCAAACATCAACGGAAAAGTAATGAGTAGACCTTTCCAATGATGTCATCATATGTTTTGTTGTGGGATGTATTCTAGATTTCTTTCTTACAAACCACCCTGCCAAGAAATATTGAAAAATGTATCATAATAAATAATATTTCTGAAACATGCACATTTTTCCAAGCAGTGTAGAAAAGAGTATATGGGAGCCGTGCAATTTTATGAAAATTTCAACTGAAAAAAGCTTGTAAAGTCAAAATGGCGGATGTAGAACTGAATGTGAAACTGAAGACCACTGACTACCGTTCTACAGAATGTATTTTAAACTACAAGTGGGTTTGTGGCAATGTTGCCCCGCCCCTGTGTGTATTTATGTGTTTTATGTTGTATGTTGCGTGTGGTGTGTTAATGTTGGTGTATAGTCATTGGTACACGGGATATAAATGGGTCTGTGTAACACGAGTGTTTTAAATGTATATTTGTATTTAGGCACGAGGATTGCACAGCACTTCACGTGCAAGTAAAATGTAATAATATGTGAGCACAGGGAATTGCAGTTTAATTAATCCACGTGCAGTTGTACCGAGACTCCGACTGACTGATTAGCAGTCGAGTCTCGGTACAGCTGCATAAAAGCAGCATGTTTTCACCACTCGGGGTTGTGTGTTCGGGAGTGGAGAACGGGGGAGAGAGAGAGGAATGAATCAGATTTGCAATTGCTTGAGTGCTGGAGGGCCAGCACTCTACTTGTGTGTTTAGTGTTCATCCGCCCTGTCTGTTAGTGTTTATTCGTTTTGTTTGCCTTTTTATTTTGGCCGCAAGTGTCGTGTCCTGTGTTTTTGTTACAACCTTTTATTTTGTTTGTCAAATAAATACGCGCAGCAGCGTGTTTCATTCACCATTCACCTGCAGTGTCTGTCTCTTCCTGCTAAATATATGAGCCTTCTGTACTTTTCTTCCACCAGGTAAAGTGGATTTCCTATTGGCTGAAGTATTCTGCTGGTTCCAGAGATCAGCTTGGTGTATTTGCAGTCTCCGTGGTGTGGACTACGCTACAGTGCTGTGTTTGCATCTGTGCAAAACCCAATATAGAATAAGCTCATGAAACCAACAATGAGGAAGATACAATTGCTGCGTTTCTCTCTTAAAACAGTCTCTCTGACTTTCTCTCCTGTTTGTATTTTCCAGGTTCCAGACCAGCAGCTAAAGTGAGGGCAGGCGGTGGAGAACATTCTGACTGTGGGAACGATGTTGCCCAGTTAGGAGATTTTAAAATACTCCAGCGAACTCCCAGAGGAAAGAAACTGTATCGCTGCTCTGACTGTGGGAAAAGTTTCAGTTGGGCAAATTCCCTTGTAATACACCAGCGAACTCACACAGGAGAGAAACCACATCGCTGCACTAACTGTGGGAAGAGTTTCACTCGGTTACATTCCCTTATAGTACACCAGCGAACTCACACAGGAGAGAAACCATATCACTGTTCTCACTGTGGGAAGAGTTTCAGTCAGCAAGCACACCTTGTTTCACATGAGCGAATTCACACAGGAGAGAAACCGTATTGCTGCTCTGACTGTGGGAAGAGTTTTAGTAACTCAGGACACCTTGTTTCACACCAGCGAATTCACACAGGAGAGAAACCGTATCACTGCTCTGACTGTGGGAAGCGTTTTAGTTACTCAGGACACCTTGTTTCACACCAGCGTGTTCACACAGGAGAGAAACCGTATCACTGCTCTGACTGTGGGAAGAGTTTCAGTCGGTCAGAACACCTTGTTTCACACCACCGAATTCACACAGGACAGAAACCGTATTGCTGCTCTGACTGTGGGAAGAGGTTCAGCAAGTCCGCAAACCTTGTAAAACACAGGCGAATTCACACAGGACAGAAACCATTTTACTGCGCTGACTGTGGGAAGAGTTTCAGGGAGTCAGGAGCCCTTTTAACACACCAGCGAATTCACACAGGAGAGAAACCTTATCATTGTTCTGACTGTGGCAAGAGTTTCAGGGTGTCGGGAGACCTTATTTTACACCAGCGAATTCACACCGGAGAGAAACCATATCGCTGCTCTGACTGTGGGAAGAGTTTCAGGGAGTCAGGATCTCTTGTAAAACACCGGAGAATTCACACAGGAGAGAGACCGTATCGCTGCTCTGACTGTGGGAAGGGTTTCTGTCAGTCAGGAGAACTTGTTTTACACCAGAGAATTCATACAGGAGAGAAGCCGTATCACTGTTCTGACTGCGGGAAGAGTTTCAGTCAGTCAGGATCTCTCGTTTCACACCAGCGAATTCACACAGGAGAGAAACCATATCACTGCTCTGACTGTGGGAAGAGTTTCAGGGACTCAGGAGCCCTTGGAAAACACCAGAGAATTCACACAGGAGGGAAACCGTTTTGCTGCTCTGACTGCGGGAAGAGTTTCAGGCTGTCGGGACACCTTGTTTCACACCAGCGAAGTCACACAGGAGACAAAAAAAAAAAAAAACATGACATTTCAATGACTTTCCTGCATAAAAAAGCAAGCCGAGGAGACAGACAGACACGCTCCCAGAAAACCTTTAATTAAATTTAGTCGCTGTTTGAACCTGAACTCCCATTTTATTGTAATAAATAATAGATGGCTTATAGAATTATTATTTTTTTAATGTTATTTGTATTGTGTTCCGATTAACAGATCAATCAACTAATGAATTGATTGGAGATTAATTTTTTCACAGTTTAATCACAGACTTTTTTTCTTCTTATTATACTTTATAATGTCACATATCTGCCCGGACTGTTTACCCGCCATCCATGTGGGCGACAGCACCGATACAAAATGGTTACAGTGCAAGCCTGTCCAATTAAAGAGATCTTTTCACTCCTGGAATTACTCTGTTACTTTTCAGATATTGGTGCCAAATTTCTGTGGAATATCTGGTCATGTGACCACAAAATACAGCTAGTATTGTAAAAAAAAAAAGCTACTTATTATGCTTTTATTAGTATTTAGATCTCTGAACCTGACCGCTTTTGTTCCACAGTTAAAAATACATTCATTTTGAATTCGTTTTGAGTGTCCTGGAAATATGTGCACCTTCATGTAGATTCTCAATATGTGCGCCTTCATGTAGATTCTCAATATGTGCGCCTTCATGTAGATTCTCAATATGTGCACCTTCATGTAGATTCTCAATATGTGCACCTTCATGTAGATTCTCAATATGTGCGCCTTCATGTAGATTCTCAATATGTGTGCCTTCATGTAGATTCTCAATATGTGCATCTTTATATAGATTCTCAATATGTGCATCTTCATGTAGATTCTCAATATGTGCGCCTTCATGTAGATTCTCAATATGTGTGCCTTCATGTAGATTCTCAATATGTGCACCTTCATGTAGATTCTCAATATGTGCGCCTTCATGTAGATTCTCAGTCTGTGCATCTTCATGTAGATTCTCAATATGTGTGCCTTCATGTAGATTCTCAATATGTGCACCTTCATGTAGATTCTCAATATGTGCGCCTTCATGTAGATTCTCAATATGTGTGCCTTCATGTAGATTCTCAATATGTGCATCTTCATGTAGATTCTCAATATGTGCGCCTTCATGTAGATTCTCAATATGTGCGCCTTCATGTAGATTCTCAATATGTGTGCCTTCATGTAGATTCTCAATATGTGCATCTTTATATAGATTCTCAATATGTGCATCTTCATGTAGATTCTCAATATGTGCGCCTTCATGTAGATTCTCAATATGTGTGCCTTCATGTAGATTCTCAATATGTGCATCTTCATGTAGATTCTCAATATGTGCGCCTTCATGTAGATTCTCAATATGTGTGCCTTCATGTAGATTCTCAATATGTGCACCTTCATGTAGATTCTCAATATGTGCGCCTTCATGTAGATTCTCAGTCTGTGCATCTTCATGTAGATTCTCAATATGTGTGCCTTCATGTAGATTCTCAATATGTGCACCTTCATGTAGATTCTCAATATGTGCGCCTTCATGTAGATTCTCAATATGTGTGCCTTCATGTAGATTCTCAATATGTGCATCTTCATGTAGATTCTCAATATGTGCGCCTTCATGTAGATTCTCAATATGTGCGCCTTCATGTAGATTCTCAATATGTGTGCCTTCATGTAGATTCTCAATATGTGCGCCTTCATGTAGATTCTCAATATGTGCGCCTTCATGTAGATTCTCAATATGTGCATCTTTATGTAGATTCTCAATATGTGCATCTTTATATAGATTCTCAGTATGTGCATCTTTATATAGATTTTTAGGTATTGTCTTTTTTTACAGATACTAATATCCATGTATTATGAATAAATAATGTGTTTAAGTGAACAGTTGTTTATGTTGTAATTTGTATTCATTTTCTGAAGAACAAGCCCATGAATATTAATGACAGCACAGTACAATGTTGCATATCTAACCCACTGTGGACTGGGGCATAGGAGAAAAATGTGAAAGTTGGGTTTGTGAACATCAATAGAAAATAACATTTATACAAGCTGCATAAGTAGGTAAGTGGACAAAACCAACGCGAAACTGGTTTAAACACAACATTTTGCACTTTAAAAGCAAACACATGTAAACAAGAGTAATTACAAATACAGTACTGTATATTGTTATGCAGTTTACTGTACAAGCCATCTCCACACAGTATTGTACATTGCGGAATTATTACCCCCTGAATTAAATATATGAAAATGCATCAATAAAGGGGAAAGGGCAAAGCCACAGTGCATCAAGAACATCAGATCCACAATAAATACACTTTAGAAAAAAAGGAATGTCCTCCAGTTAATTTGGCAAATAATAATTATTACTGTTTGTGACAGGGATTGAATGATACTTGGTGTTAGATCTCCTTCCCGAGCTGTGAGGGCACTGTGTAAAAGGAGCGGAGTACCCTTAACTAAATGGCACGACAATTTATTCCTTAGGGTAGGTGGAAGTCGGTCATTTAAGAAGGGGGCTGAGCTACAGCACCCAAGCTCAGTGACTTGGATGGGAGACGGCGTGGCATCCGAGGATTGGAGGAGCGGATGTGCTCGTTAACCTGGGCTCATGAGCGAGGGAATAAATAGGGGTCATAGTGTAAGTGATCTTTTCCTTTGTATATGGTTAGCAACAGCCTAGAAGGAGTCCCTGTTATTTGTGATAGAAACCGTGAGTGTTTGTTAGTTTTGTCTTGTAACGCTGTTTGTTTGTATTGTCTGTTTCAAGATTACCAACACGATCCGGAGCTGCAGCCACAGGCCAGCATCAAACCCGGATCTCACCACTCACTTTTCACTGAGGAACTGTCTTTACACCACGAGCACGTCATTCACGCACTGTAGAAACTGTGTTTGTGTTTTGTGTGGGTTACAAAAGACTGGACTTTTGGTTTCGGGTCAAACCCGTTGGGTTTAAAAAACAAGTGATACACGTTGTTGTACCAGTTCCATCGTCATTATGGTTTACAGGTTTTGCCATAAGGCTCTGGACATTCTAATCAGTAATAAATACCCTTGAACCTGTGAATCATTGTCTGTGTGATTAATCCACTGCACTCACCTGCACATACTCACCACTTTGCCACACTGTTAAACTAAAATATAAAAGATAAGTCCCAAGCAGAGAGGAAAACAAAAAGTAACAAAACCAGAAAAATCTCCACTGCAAAAACAAAGTAGCAAAACAAAATAGTCCTGCAACAAAACTCCTGGGCACCCATTTGCTTGGAGATCCTCTTTCGGTTGGCGATTCGAGCAAGTAAGTCCCAGGAAAAAAAAAAAGAACCTGAAGAAGACCGTCGGCAACGCGCCGCAACCAAACAGACTCCAAGCTTTAATGATCGACCGCAACAGTGGCGGCCGACACATGGCTAACCAGCAGCTGGAAACTGGCAAGAAGCACTTGCTGAATCAAAAACAAAACAAAACGTGGAAGTAATCGGTATGGCTCGATGGCGACTGATCTCCTCGGGATCAAACCTTAGTCAAACATCAGTCAATGCTTTACTGGTGTAATAAACTGGCTTAAACTGTTTGTCGACTTGTTTCTGGCTTAGGATTGCACTGAGACCCACCAGACTGGCATTTACAATTACACCAGTCTCCGCCCCCCTGCTTAAAATACACCATAGTACTAGAACACACTAATCTGTTCTTTAGTTCTTCAAATGTCGCTTCCCTGATCGCCCCAAACCCATCTGCTGTTTGCCTTGTTAAGTTGTCGCAAAGGTTCCAAAACTAGCTAAATCAGGAATAAACCGTCGACAATAGTTGACAAGACCAAGAAAGCTTTGCACCTCAGCAGCTGTTTGTGGTCTGCATGTGTTCTTGTGGTCTGCATCCACCTTGGTCCTGGCAGCTCCAATTCCATTTTTGGTCAGGACATGGCCCATAAATTCCATCTTGTCCATTCCAGAATCACATTTCTCACAGTTTAGTGTCAATCCTCTTGCTTGTAGTCTATGTAGTTCTTGATGTGCACGATCGTCATGCTCTTCTCAAGTTTTTCCATAAACACCCTGGATTCCTTGCAACACCTGTCTGATGATGTGTTGGTAAATCTCAGGTGCTGATGAAAAGCTAAACATCACTCTTTTGTACCTGTGTAAGCCTTTGTGTGTTACAACCATAGTCAAACTGCGTGACTGAAACTCCAATTCAATCTGATGATAGCCCAATTTGAGTTCTAACTTTGTGAACACTTCGGCCCCAGTCATGTCTTCCAAAATGTTGTCTATTGTAGGAATTGGGTGCCTTTCACGAATCACTGCTTCATTCACCCGGCGCATGTCAACACAAATACAGACGTCTCTTTGGCATGACTACCAATGGAGAGATCCATAGTGTAGGTCCTTCAACCTTTTCAGTCACATCCATGTTTTCCAGTTGCTGCAGCTTCTCTTTAACAGGCTTGCGAACGCTGAATGGTAACCGGCAAACAGCCTGCGCCACGGGACTGGCACTGGAATCAAGATGTATGGACAACTGAAAATATCTTAGTTTCCCCAAACCCTCAAAACATCCTTTATACTGTTCTTTGAGCTGAGCACAGAAGTCAGTGGTTTGAGTGAGTTGTATTGCGTTGACACTGACTTTAGGCCCTATGTGCAGAACTCCTAGCGCTGTTGCTGTGTTTTTGTCTAGCAGTGGAACTTGTGCTTTTTCTACAACTAGAATGTTAGCATTGACAACATCTGACACCCCAGGTACCTGCATTGCTGCATTAAATGAGCCAGTTATTGCTAATGGTTGTTAGAACCATATGCACATCATTTCTTTGACACAGGTGTAAGCTGTGTTTTGCATTTTGCTTGAAGATTTCTCCAGACTGTGGTACTTATTATATTACAGCTGGCCCCTGAATCAATAAGCATCATAACAGGTTCCCCCTCAATCAAAATTTTAATTTCACCATCTGCTGTCACACTGGGCAATGTTCACATACTCATCTTCAGAATCAGGAGAATGATGGGACAGCGTTGGTTTATTTGCAACTACATTTACTTTAGCTTTTGTTTTCATCCTACACATTGAAGCAAAATGTCTTTATTTACCGCACTGCCGACATGATTTAGGCTTCCCAGCCTTTGTCTGGAAAGCCTATTGTTATTGCTGTGTTTATTATTATTATTATTATTATTATTATTATTATTATTATTATTATTATTATTATTATGTCTTCTGCAGAAATGTCGTCGCAGACTCTTATGAAAACGCATACGTAGGTAGATGCCTATGGGCACATTACTAGACTGGTGTCCAAAAGTTGAAAATGTTCACAGTTTGGCTACAAGAGTAGATCTCGTGAAAATATTGGACAATGGAGATCTGACAATGTCAGCAGCTAGCGCATGAATGGCCTATAAAAAACATACATTGAAACTGAATCAATTGGATGGTTGGTTTGCCCGCCACGTTGGATTTGTGTAAAATATTCAAAGATCTTCTTGTCTGAAAGCACAATGTTTATCGGCACCAAAATTGTCATATTTGCTCATGACAAGGTCCTTTCTAAGTTTTGTAAAATCCCTGCTTTTTCATTAAAAAAAAAACCATGGATGCAGCGAGCAAAATAACAATTTCATGAGTGCTATATTTACATATATTAAAGTTTAAATCCATACTGCAATAAACGAGAGACTTCAAAATAACAATTTCATGAGTGCCTTGGTAAGGCTTTTTTTTTTTTTCCCTTATCTCATTCAAGAGGTGGGCGTGTTTGTTTGCACTTTACCGTCATCAAGGTTGTAAGACCAGAGCAGCAAAACGCAAGCTAGTCGATTGCTTTTGTTTTGAATGCATGGGGGTACTAGACACATTGCGAATGGGATATCTCAGCGGTGAAATGACGGATTCGAAAAATTCCTTCGCTGTTTGACGGTAGGAAAACAACGATTTTGATATTGAGTCAGCTTTTTTTCTCTTTTGCTTTTGTAATAATATTAAAAATGAGTTATGAAATATAATATTTACGTGCAGTTCCGTGTTCCGCCCGCGGGACTAGAGGGCGTAAGAGGTTTTAATATCAGCATCGCAGGGGTATCCGTGGATTATAAAAAATAACAGATGGGCCTCTTCAGTGAGTCGCAGAAAAACAATTCCATCTGTGTTTATAAACTTCACCTTCGGTCCCCTTTCCTCTCCTCCCTCTCCCCCCTCACGTCCCCTTCTCTCCCCTCTCTTCTACCCTCACCTCCTCTCTCTCCCCTCCTCTCTCTCTCTCATCCTCTCTCTCTTCTCTTCTCCCTTCCTCTCTCTCCTCCCCTCCTCTCTCTCTCCCCTCCCCTCTCCTCTCTCCCTTACCCTCCTCTCTCCCCTCCCCTCCTCTCTCTCTCCCCTCTCCTCCCCTCCTCTCCTCCTCCCCTTTTCCCTCTCCTCTCTCCCTCCCCTCTCTCTCCATACTCTCTCTCCCTCCCCTCCTCTCTATTCTCCTCTCCTCTCTCCCTCCACTCTCCCTTCCCTCCCCTCTCTTTCCCCATCTCCCCTCTCCCTCTCTCTCCCCTCCTCTCTCCTCCTCTCCTCTCTCCCCTCCTCTCTCTCCCTCCCTCCCATCTCTCTCCCCCTCTCCCCTGTCCCTCTCTCTCTCCCTCCCCTCCTCTCTATTCTCCTCTCTCCCCTCCCCTCCCCCCTCTCTCTCTCCCTCCCCTCCTCACTTCTCCTCTCTTCTCTCCCTCCACTCTCCCTCCCCTCCCCTCTCTCTCCCTCCCCTCCCCTCCTCTCTCTTCTCCTCTCCTCTCTCTCCCCCCTCTCCCCTCTCACTCTCTCTCTCCCCTCCTCTCTCTCCCCTCCCCTCTCTCTCTCCCTCCTCTCTCCCCTCCCCTCTCTCCCCATCCCTCTCTCTCCCCCCTCCCCTCTCTCTCCCCTCCCCTTTTCCCTCTCCTCTCTCTCTCCCTCCCTCCCTCCTCTCCCCTCCCCTCTCTCTCTCTCCCCCTCTCCCCTGTCCCTCTCTCTCCCTCCCCTCCTCTCTATTCTCCTCTCCTCTCTCCCTCCACTCTCCCTCCCCTCCCCTCTCTCTCCCCATCTCCCCTCTCCCTCTCTCTCCCCTCCTCTCTCCTCCTCTCCTCTCTCCCCTCCTCTCTCTCCCTCCCTCCCATCTCTCTCCCCCTCTCCCCTGTCCCTCTCTCTCTCCCTCCCCTCCTCTCTATTCTCCTCTCTCCCCTCCCCTCCCCCCTCTCTCTCTCCCTCCCCTCCTCACTTCTCCTCTCTTCTCTCCCTCCACTCTCCCTCCCCTCCCCTCTCTCTCTCCCTCCCCTCCTCTCACTTCTCCTCTTCTCTCTCCCTTCCCCTCTCTCTCTCTCCCCCCTCTCCCATCTCCCTCTCTCTCTCCCCTCCCCTCTCTCTCTCCCTCCTCTCTCCCCTCCCCTCTCTCCCCATCCCTCTCTCTCCCCCCTCCCCCTTTCCCCCTCCTCTCTCTCTCCCTCCCTCCCCCCCTCCCCTCCCCTCTCTCTCCCTCCCCTCCCCTCCTCTCTCTTCTCCTCTCCTCTCTCTCCCCCCTCTCCCCTCTCACTCTCTCTCTCCCCTCCTCTCTCTCCCCTCCCCTCTCTCTCTCCCTCCTCTCTCCCCTCCCCTCTCTCCCTCCTCTCTCCCCTCCCTCTCTCTCCCCCCTCCCCCTTTCCCTCTCCTCTCTCTCTCCCTCCCTCCCCCCCCTCCCCTCCCCTTTTCCCTCTCCTCTCTCTCTCCCTCCCTCCCTCCTCTCCCCTCCCCTCCCCTCTCTCTCTCTCCCCCTCTCCCCTGTCCCTCTCTCTCCCTCCCCTCCTCTCTATTCTCCTCTCTCCCTCTCTCGCCCTCCCCTCCTCTCTCTTCTCCTCTCCTGTCTCCCTCCCTCCCCTCCACTCTCTCTCTCCCTCCCTCCCCTCCACTCTCTCTCTCTCCCTCCCCTCTCTCTCTCCCTCCCCTCCTCTCACTTCTCCTCTTCTCTCTCCCTTCCCCTCTCACTCTCCCCCTCTCCCCTCTCTCACTCTCTCTCTCCCCTCCTCTCTCCCCTCCTCTCTCTCTCCCCTCCTCTCTCCCCTCCTCTCTCTCTCCCCTCCCCTCTCTCTCTCCCTCCTCTCTCCCCTCCCCTCTCTCCCCATCCCTCTCTCCCCCCTCCCCTCTCTCTCCCCTCCCCTTTTCCTTCTCCTCTCTCTCTCCCTCCCTCCCTCCTCTCCCCTCCCCTCTCTCTCTCTCCCCCTCTCCCCTGTCCCTCTCTCTCCCTCCCCTCCTCTCTATTCTCCTCTCTCCCTCTCTCGCCCTCCCCTCCTCTCTCTTCTCCTCTCCTCTCTCCCTCCCTCCCCTCCACTCTCTCTCTCTCTCCCTCCCCTCCCCTCTCTCTCTCCCTCCCCTCCCCTCTCTCTCTCCCTTCCCCTCTCTCTCTCTCCCCCCTATCCCATCTCCCTCTCTCTCTCCCCTCCCCTCTCTCTCTCCCTCCTCTCTCCCCTCCCCTCTCTCCCCATCCCTCTCTCTCCCCCCTCCCCCTTTCCCTCTCCTCTCTCTCTCCCTCCCTCCCCCCTCTCCCCTGTCCCTCTCTCTCCCTCCCCTCCTCTCTATTCTCCTCTCTCCCTCTCTCGCCCTCCCCTCCTCTCTCTTCTCCTCTCCTCTCTCCCTCCCTCCCCTCCACTCTCTCTCTCTCTCCCTCCCCTCCCCTCTCTCTCTCCCTCCCCTCCTCTCACTTCTCCTCTTCTCTCTCCCTTCCCCTCTCTCTCTCTCCCCCCTCTCCCATCTCCCCCTCTCTCTCCCCTCCCCTCCTCTCTCATAATCTCTGTGGCTAAGTGTCTGTAAAACCGAGGCAGATGGGCGCTTGTCTCTGGTGTTACTAAGAGGCAAAGAGGAGCACTGCGGTCAGCCAGCGTGAAATTCAATTTGGGAGCCGTGTTAATAACAGGGGAGAGACTGCCAGCCCCGTCTTGCTTCATTTTCAATCAGATGCGTTTCGCAAAATAAATAAAATCGCATCACCGATTTCATTTCTGGACTTTCTAAGTTTTAGCGAGCGTAAAACTCCTCAGCTCTAAATCACCAGAGCCACACCGCTTCCCTCCCAGTCCCTCCTCAGCTCCGCTAGAGCCACGCTGCTTCCCTCCCAGTCCCTCCTCAGCTCCGCTAGAGCCACGCTGCTTCCCTCCCAGTCCCTCCTCAGCTCCGCTAGAGCCACACTGCTTCCCTCCCAGTCCCTCCTCAGCTCCGCTAGAGCCACGCTGCTTCCCTCCCAGTCCCTCCTCCGTTATTAACGACGCGTTAAGAATTGAAACTGTTAAAGACTTTTAATTGCATGGTGAGATTGCTTAATTGTGCAGAAGAAAATTAAACCGCAAATTAAATCTTCAACCAGGGAGACGTGATTTCACATGGCAGTAACAGAATCTGATCCAGCGGCACTGCAATGGCTCTGTATTACACTGAGGGGCAATGGTAGCACAAGTGTAGGGCAGCTACAATGGGGTGAGGCTGGCAGAATGGGACCACAGTGTGCTGACTATACCCTCAATGAACTTCAATGGCAGACAGACAGACAGTGGCTCTGTTCATAAAGGTACTGAGAGGTAGGATCTGTGAATGAGGGGTCAGGCTGAGAGACAGACGCAGGCTGTTTGCTAAACTCTGCTAATCCCAGACAGATTGCGTTCGTCTGTCGTGTGACGGGGCGATTAAGCAGCTCTGGGGAAACCTAACAGACTGCGGAGAGAAGAGAAAATAGCAGCCTGGACGAAATATTGGAAACACCCGCAAGAGCACTGTCAATAGCACAGCATGGGACTGATTCACCTGCCATAGCACTGTCAATAGCACAGCATGGGACTGATTCACCTACCATAGCACTGTCAATAGCACAGCATGGGACTGATTCACCTGCCATAGCACTGTCAATAGCAGAGCATGGGGCTGATTCACCTGCCATAGCACTGTCAATAGCACAGCATGGGACTGATTCACCTGCCATAGCACTGTCAATAGCACAGCATGGGACTGATTCACCTACCATAGCACTGTCAATAGCACAGCATGGGACTGATTCACCTGCCATAGCACTGTCAATAGCACAGCATGGGACTGATTCACCTGCCATAGCACTGTCAATAGCAGAGCATGGGGCTCATTCACCTGCCATAGCACTGTCAATAGCACAGCATGGGAGTGATTCATCTGCCATAGCAATGTCAATAGCACAGCATGGGACTGATTCACCAGCCATAGCACTGTCAATACCACAGCTTGGGACTGATTCACCTGCCATAGCACTGTCAATAGCACAGCATGGGACTGATTCACGTGCCATAGCACTGTCAATACCACAGCATGGGACTAATTCACCTGCCATAGCACTGTCAATACCACAGCATGGGACTGATTCACCTGCCATAGCACTGTCAATAGCAAAGCATGGGACTGATTCACCTGCCATAGCACTGTCAATAGCACAGCATGGGACTGACTCACCCGCCATAGCACTGTCAATAGCACAGCATGGGACTGATTCACCTACCAGAGCACTGTTAATAGCACAGCATGGGACTGATTCACCTGCCATAGCACTGTCAATATCACAGCATGGGACTGATTCACCTGCCATAGCACTGTCAATAGCACAGCATGGGACTGATTCACCTGCAATAGCACTGTCAATAGCACAGCATGGGACTGATTCACCTGCTATAGCACTGTCAATATCAAAGCATGGGACTGATTCACCTGCCATAGCACTGTCAATAGCATACCATGGGACTGATTCACCAGCCATAGCACTGTCAATAGCACAGCATGGGACTGATTCACCTGCTATAGCACTGTCAATAGCACAGCATGGGACTGATTCACCTGCCATAGCACTGTCAATAGCACAGCATGGGGCTGATTCACCAGCCATAGCACTGTCAATAGCACAGCATGGGACTGATTCACCTGCTATAGCACTGTCAATAGCACAGCATGGGACTGATTCACCTGCCATAGCACTGTCAATAGCACAGCATGGGGCTGATTCACCTGCCATAGCACTGTCAATAGCACAGCATGGGACTGATTCACGTGCCATAGCACTGTCAATAGCACAGCATGGGACTGATTCACCTGCAATAGCACTGTCAATAGCACAGCATGGGACTGATTCACCTGCTATAGCACTGTTAATATCAAAGCATGGGACTGATTCACCTGCCATAGCACTGTCAATAGCACAGCTTGGGACTGATTCACGTGCCATAGCACTGTCAATAGCACAGCATGGGACTGATTCACCTGCCATAGCACTGTCAATAGCACAGCATGGGACTGATTCACCTGCCATAGCACTGTCAATATCACAGCATGGGACTGATTCACCTGCCATAGCACTGTCAATAGCACAGCATGGGACTGATTCACCTGCAATAGCACTGTCAATAGCACAACATGGGACTGATTCACCTGCTATAGCACTGTCAATATCAAAGCATGGGACTGATTCACCTGCCATAGCACTGTCAATAGCATACCATGGGAATGATTCACCAGCCATAGCACTGTCAATAGCACAGCATGGGACTGATTCACCTGCCATAGCACTGTCAATAGCACAACACGGGACTGATTCACCTGCCATAGCACTGTCAATAGCACAGCATGGGGCTGGGCACAGCATGGGACTGATTCACCTGCCATAGCACTGTCAATAGCACAGCATGGAACTGATTCATGTGCCATAGCACTGTCAATAGCACAGCATGGGACTGATTCACCTGCCATAGCACTGTCAATAGCACAGCATGGGTCTGATTCACCTGCCATAGCACTGTCAATAGCACAGCATGGGACTGATTCACCTGCCATAGCACTGTCAATAGCACAGCATGGGACTGATTCACCTGCCATAGCACTGTCAATAGCACAGCATGGGACTGATTCACCTGCCATAGCACTGTCAATACCACAGCATGAGACTGATTCACGTGCCATAGCACTGTCAATAGCACAGCATGGGAGTGATTCACCTGCCATAGCACTGTCAATAGCGCAGCATGGGACTGACTCACCCGCCATAGCACTGTCAATAGCACAGCATGGGACTGATTCACCTGCCAGAGCACTGTTAATAGCACAGCATGGGACTGATTCACCTGCCATACCACTGTCAATAGCACAGCATGGGACTGATTCACCTGCTATAGCACTGTCAATAGCACAGCATGGTGCTGATTCACCTGCCATAGCACTGTCAATATCACAGCATGGGACTGATTCACCTGCAATAGCACTGTCAATAGCACAGTATGGTGCTGATTCACCTGCCATAGCACTGTCAATAGCACAGCATGGGACTGATTCACATGCAATAGCACTGTCAATAGCACAGCATGGGACTGATTCACCTACTATAGCACTGTCAATAGCACAGCATGGGACTTATTCACCTGCCATAGCACTGTCAATAGCACAGCATGGGGCTGATTCACCTGCCATAGCACTGTCAATAGCACAGCATGGGACTGATTCACCTGCTATAGAATTGTCAATAGCACAGCATGGGACTGATTAACCTGCTATAGCACTGTCAATACCACAGCATGGGACTGATTAACCTGCTATAGCACTGTCAATACCACAGCATGAGACTGATTCACGTGCCATAGCACTGTCAATAGCACAGCATGGGACTGATTCACCTGCAATAGCACTGTCAATACCACAGCATGGGACTGATTCACCTGCCATAGCACTGTCAATATCACAGCATGGGACTGATTCACCTGCCATAGCACTGTCAATAGCACAGCATGGGACTGATTCACGTGCCATAGCACTGTCAATAGCACAGCATGGGACTGATTCACCTGCCATAGCACTGTCAATAGCACAGCATGGGACTGATTCACCTGCCATAGCACTGTCAATATCACAGCATGGGACTGATTCACCTGCCATAGCACTGTCAATAGCACAGCATGGGACTGATTCACCTGCAATAGCACTGTCAATAGCACAGCATGGGACTGATTCACCTGCTATAGCACTGTCATTATCAAAGCATGGGACTGATTCACCTGCCATAGCACTGTCAATAGCATACCATGGTGCTGATTCACCTGCCATAGCACTGTCAATAGCACAGCATGGGACTGATTCACCTGCCATAGCACTGTCAATAGCACAACACGGGACTGATTCACCTGCCATAGCACTGTCAATAGCACAGCATGGAACTGATTCACGTGCCATAGCACTGTCAATAGCACAGCATGGGACTGATTCACGTGCCATAGCACTGTCAATAGCACAGCATGGGACTGATTCACCTGCAATAGCACTGTCAATACCACAGCATGGGACTGATTCACCTGCTATAGCACTGTTAATATCAAAGCATGGGACTGATTCACCTGCCATAGCACTGTCAATAGCACAGCTTGGGACTGATTCACGTGCCATAGCACTGTCAATAGCACAGCATGGGACTGATTCACCTGCCATAGCACTGTCAATAGCACAGCATGGGACTGATTCACCTGCCATAGCACTGTCAATATCACAGCATGGGACTGATTCACCTGCCATAGCACTGTCAATAGCATACCATGGTGCTGATTCACCTGCCATAGCACTGTCAATAGCACAGCATGGGACTGATTCACCTGCCATAGCACTGTCAATAGCACAACACGGGACTGATTCACCTGCCATAGCACTGTCAATAGCATACCATGGTGCTGATTCACCTGCCATAGCACTGTCAATAGCACAGCATGGGACTGATTCACCTGCCATAGCACTGTCAATAGCACAACACGGGACTGATTCACCTGCCATAGCACTGTCAATAGCACAGCATGGGACTGATTCACCTGCCATAGCACTGTCAATAGCACAGCATGGGGCTGGGCACAGCATGGGACTGATTCACCTGCCAGAGCACTGTCAATAGCACAGCATGGGACTGATTCACCTGCCATAGCACTGTCAATAGCACAGCATGGGACTGATTCACCTGCCATAGCACTGTCAATAGCACAGCATGGGACTGATTCACCTGCCATAGCACTGTCAATAGCATAGCATGGGGCTGATTCACCTGCCATAGCACTGTCAATAGCACAGCATGGGACTGATTCACGTGCCATAGCACTGTCAATAGCACAGCATGGGACTGATTCACCTGCAATAGCACTGTCAATAGCACAGCATGGGACTGATTCACCTGCTATAGCACTGTTAATATCAAAGCATGGGACTGATTCACCTGCCATAGCACTGTCAATAGCACAGCTTGGGACTGATTCACGTGCCATAGCACTGTCAATAGCACAGCATGGGACTGATTCACCTGCCATAGCACTGTCAATAGCACAGCATGGGACTGATTCACCTGCCATAGCACTGTCAATATCACAGCATGGGACTGATTCACCTGCCATAGCACTGTCAATAGCACAGCATGGGACTGATTCACCTGCAATAGCACTGTCAATAGCACAGCATGGGACTGATTCACCTGCTATAGCACTGTCAATATCAAAGCATGGGACTGATTCACCTGCCATAGCACTGTCAATAGCATACCATGGGACTGATTCACCAGCCATAGCACTGTCAATAGCACAGCATGGGACTGATTCACCTGCCATAGCACTGTCAATAGCACAACACGGGACTGATTCACCTGCCATAGCACTGTCAATAGCACAGCATGGGGCTGGGCACAGCATGGGACTGATTCACCTGCCATAGCACTGTCAATAGCACAGCATGGAACTGATTCATGTGCCATAGCACTGTCAATAGCACAGCATGGGACTGATTCACCTGCCATAGCACTGTCAATAGCACAGCATGGGTCTGATTCACCTGCCATAGCACTGTCAATAGCACAGCATGGGACTCATTCACCTGCTATAGCACTGTCAATAGCACAGCACGGGACTGATTCACCTGCCAGAGCACTGTCAATAGCATAGCATGGGACTGATTCACCTGCCATAGCACTGTCAATATCACAGCATGGGACTGATTCACCTGCCATAGCACTGTCAATAGCACAGCATGGGACTGATTCACCTGCCATAGCACTGTCAATACCACAGCATGAGACTGATTCACGTGCCATAGCACTGTCAATAGCACAGCATGGGAGTGATTCACCTGCCATAGCACTGTCAATAGCGCAGCATGGGACTGACTCACCCGCAATAGCACTGTCAATAGCACAGCATGGGACTGATTCACCTGCCAGAGCACTGTCAGTAGCACAGCATGGGACTGATTCACCTGCCATAGCACTGTCAATAGCACAGCATGGGACTGATTCACCTGCAATAGCACTGTCAATAGCACAGTATGGTGCTGATTCACCTGCCATAGCACTGTTAATAGCACAGCATGGGACTGATTCACCTGCAATAGCACTGTCAATAGCACAGCATGGGACTGATTCACCTGCAATAGCACTGTCAATAGCACAGCATGGGACTGATTCACCTGCTATAGCACTGTCAATAGCACAGCATGGGACTTATTCACCTGCAATAGCACTGTCAATAGCACAGTATGGTGCTGATTCACCTGCCATAGCACTGTCAATAGCACAGCATGGGACTGATTCACCTGCAATAGCACTGTCAATAGCACAGTATGGTGCTGATTCACCTGCCATAGCACTGTCAATAGCACAGCATGGGACTGATTCACCTGCAATAGCACTGTCAATAGCACAGCATGGGACTGATTCACCTGCTATAGCACTGTCAATAGCACAGCATGGGACTTATTCACCTGCCATAGCACTGTCAATAGCACAGCATGGGGCTGATTCACCTGCCATAGCACTGTCAATAGCACAGCATGGGACTGATTCACCTGCTATAGAATTGTCAATAGCACAGCATGGGACTGATTCACCTGCCATAGCACTGTCAATATCACAGCATGGGACTGATTCACCTGCCATAGCACTGTCAATAGCACAGCATGGGACTGATTCACCTGCAATAGCACTGTCATTATCAAAGCATGGGACTGATTCACCTGCTATAGCACTGTCAATAGCATACCATGGTGCTGATTCACCTGCCATAGCACTGTCAATAGCACAGCATGGGACTGATTCACCTGCCATAGCACTGTCAATAGCACAACACGGGACTGATTCACCTGCCATAGCACTGTCAATAGCACAGCATGGAACTGATTCACGTGCCATAGCACTGTCAATAGCACAGCATGGGACTGATTCACCTGCCATAGCACTGTCAATAGCACAGCATGGGGCTGGGCACAGCATGGGACTGATTCACCTGCCATAGCACTGTCAATAGCACAGGATGGGACTGATTCACCTGCAATAGCACTGTCAATAGCACAGCATGGGACTGATTCACCTGCTATAGCACTGTCATTATCAAAGCATGGGACTGATTCACCTGCCATAGCACTGTCAATAGCATACCATGGGACTGATTCACCAGCCATAGCACTGTCAATAGCACAGCATGGGACTGATTCACCTGCCATAGCACTGTCAATAGCACAGCATGGGACTTATTCACCTGCCATAGCACTGTCAATAGCACAGCATGGGGCTGATTCACCTGCCATAGCACTGTCAATAGCACAGCATGGGACTGATTCACCTGCTATAGAATTGTCAATAGCACAGCATGGGACTGATTAACCTGCTATAGCACTGTCAATACCACAGCATGGGACTGATTAACCTGCTATAGCACTGTCAATACCACAGCATGAGACTGATTCACGTGCCATAGCACTGTCAATAGCACAGCATGGGACTGATTCACCTGCAATAGCACTGTCAATACCACAGCATGGGACTGATTCACCTGCTATAGCACTGTTAATATCAAAGCATGGGACTGATTCACCTGCCATAGCACTGTCAATAGCACAGCTTGGGACTGATTCACGTGCCATAGCACTGTCAATAGCACAGCATGGGACTGATTCACCTGCCATAGCACTGTCAATAGCACAGCATGGGACTGATTCACCTGCCATAGCACTGTCAATAGCACAGCATGGGACTGATTCACCTTCCATAGCACTGTCAATAGCACAGCATGGGACTGATTCACCTGCCATAGCACTGTCAATAGCACAGCATGGGACTGATTCACCTGCTATACCACTGTCATTATCAAAGCATGGGACTGATTCACCTGCCATAGCACTGTCAATAGCATACCATGGTGCTGATTCACCTGCCATAGCACTGTCAATAGCACAGCATGGGACTGATTCACCTGCCATAGCACTGTCAATAGCACAACACGGGACTGATTCACCTGCCATAGCACTGTCAATAGCACAGCATGGAACTGATTCACGTGCCATAGCACTGTCAATAGCACAGCATGGGACTGATTCACCTGCCATAGCACTGTCAATAGCACAGCATGGGGCTGGGCACAGCATGGGACTGATTCACCTGCCATAGCACTGTCAATAGCACAGCATGGAACTGATTCACGTGCCATAGCACTGTCAATAGCACAGTATGGGACTGATTCACCTGCCATAGCACTGTCAATAGCACAGCATGGGTCTGATTCACCTGCCATAGCACTGTCAATAGCACAGCATGGGATTCATTCACCTGCTATAGCACTGTCAATAGCACAGCACGGGACTGATTCACCTGCCAGAGCACTGTCAATAGCACAGCATGGGACTGATTCACCTGCCATAGCACTGTCAATATCACAGCGTGGGACTGATTCACCTGCCATAGCACTGTCATTACCACAGCATGGGACTGATTCACATGCCATAGCACTGTCAATAGCACAGCATGGGACTGAGTCACCTGCTATAGCACTGTCAATACCACAGCATGGGACTGATTCACCTGCCATAGCACTGTCATTATCACAATATGGGACTGATTCACCTGCCATAGCACTGTCAATATCACAGCATGGGACTGATTCACCTGCCATAGCACTGTCAATAGCACAGCATGGGACTGATTCACTTGCCACAGCACTGTCAATAGCACAGCATGGGACTGATTCACCTGCCACAGCACTGTCAATAGCACAGCATGGGACTGATTCACCTGCCATAGCACTGTCAATAGCACAGCATGGGACTGATTCACCTGCCATAGCACTGTCAATCGCACAGCATGGGACTGATTCACCTGCCAGAGCACTGTCAATAGCACAGCATGGGACTGATTAACCTGCTATAGCACTGTCAATAGCACAGCATTGGACTGATTCACCTGCAATAGCACTGTCAATAGCACAGCATGGGGCTGATTCACCTGCCATAGCACTGTCAATAGCACAGCATGGGACTGATTCACCTGCCATAGCACTGTCAATAGCACAGCATGGGACTGATTCACCTGCCATAGCACTGTCAATAGCACAGCATGGGACTGATTCACCTGCCATAGCACTGTCAATAGCACAGCATGGGACTGATTCACCTGCTATAGCACTGTCAATGGCACAGCATGGGACTGATTCACCTGCTATAGCACTGTCAATGGCACAGCATGGGACTGATTCACCTGCTATAGCACTGTCAATAGCACAGCATGGGACAATTGAACGGCAGAGTTCAGACACACTGACACACACACACACACACACTGACAAACACACACACACACTGACACACACACACACACACTGACACACACACACACACTGACAAACATACACACACACTGACACACACACACTGACACACTGACACACACACACACACACACACACACACACACTGACACAGACACAGACACACACACTGACACAGACACACTGACAGACACACACACTGACACACACACACACACTGACACACACACACACACTCTGACACACACACAGACTGACACACACTGACACACACACATACACACAAACACTGACACACACACTGACAGACACACACTGACACACACACATACACACAAACACTGACACACACAAACACACACACACACACGCACACACACACACACTGACACACACACACACAGACACAGACACACTGACACACACACACACACATACACACACTGACACACACGCACACACAC
Organism: Acipenser ruthenus; assembly: GCF_902713425.1. NCBI lineage: Eukaryota > Metazoa > Chordata > Actinopteri > Acipenseriformes > Acipenseridae > Acipenser > Acipenser ruthenus. The sequence continues at coordinate 725,226 of NC_081233.1, forward strand.
ACACACTGGCGCACACACACACACTGACACACACCCACTGACACACACACTGACACACACTGACACACACACACACACACACACACTGACACACACAGAGACACACACACACACTGACATACAAACTGACACACACACACACTGACACAGACACACTGACACACACACACATACTGAAACACACACACTGACACATACACACACACACTGACACACACACACTGACACACACACAAACACTGACACACACAAACACACAATGACACACACACACACTGACACACACTGACACACACACTGACACACGCACACACTGACACACACACTGACACACACACACACACACACAGATACACAAACACTGACACACACTGGCACACACACACTGACACACACACACACACTGACACACACACACACACACACGCACACACACACCTTGACACACACACACTGACACACACACACGCACACACACACTCACACACACACTCACACACACACACACACACACTGACACACACAAACACACACTGACACACACACACACACACTGACCCACACACACACTGACCCACACACAGACACACACTGACACACACACACACACTGACACACACACACTGACACACACACAGACACACACTGACACACACACACCGACCCACACACACGCGCACACGCGCACACACTGACACACACACACGGACGCACGCACGCACGCACACACACACACAGATACACACACACACACCTACACACACAGAGATACACACACTCACACGTACATACAGAGGTACACTCACACACTCACACTCACCCCCCTCCACACACACACACACACCTACACACACCTACACACACACTCACCCACACACACACACATACACACAGAGATACACACACTCACCCTCACACGCACACACACACTGGCACACACACAGTGACACACACACACACACTCACACACACACAGAGAGATACACAAACACACTCACCCACACACACACATACACCTACACACACAGAGATACACACACTCACCCCCCCACACACACAGATACACACACACACACGTACACACAGAGATACACACACACTCTCACCCACACACCCACCCACACACACACAGATTCATACCCCCGCACACACACACATACACACAGATACACACCCACACACAGATACACACAGACGAATACATACACCTACACACAGAGATACTGTATAAATGGGTAATTGTATGTAGAAAAAATAATGTAATTGTATGTAAAAATAATGCGATATCTTGTAACAATTGTAAGTCGGCCTGGATAAGGCCGTCTGCTAAGAAATAAATAATAATAATAATAATAATAATAATAATAATAATAATAATAATAATAATAATAATAATAATAATAATACACACTCACCCCCCCCCCCCACACACACACACCTACACACAGACATACACACACTCACCCCCCCACACACACACAGATACACACACACTCACCCACACACACATACACACAGAGATACACACACACTCACCCACACACACACACAGATGCACAGAGATACACACACACCCACACACACAGAGATTCACACACACACACTCACCCCCACATACACACACACACACACACACACTCACCCACACACTCACCCACACCCACATGCACAGAGATACACACAGATGGATACACACACCCACACACACAGAGATACACACACACACAGATACACACACACACACACAGATACACACACTGTGTCTTTCAGTGCTCTGTTTTTTCAAGGCTTTGACACTGTGACATTGCAGACAGGCAACTTGTCAGAGCAACCTGGCAAGTTGCCTTTGAAAATTGCCTTTGAAAATGTAATAAGGTGTTTGAGAGTTTGGAATCTATTCAATTAAATCACCTTCTTCAAACAATTTGCAGGATCATGTGGGGGGGTGGGGGGGGTGGGGTGTCTTCTCCTTTTTGCAATGTGTGATTTATGATAATAATTCCAGTGATGATGATGATTATTAGGCTCATATTATTATTATATGGAATATCCTTCATCCTTCAGATGTTCCATAGAAATAGGTTCGCAAGTTGTTCCTGAGTAATGCATCCAATAAAGGCACTTGCCAGAGTGCAGGATGTCCCCTGTAGCCTAAAAGGAGATTGCTGGTTCTAATCCAGGTTATGCCTCATCGACTATGGCCGGGAGTTCCCAGGGGATTCCCAGGGGGCAGTGCACAATTGACCGAGCTTGAGCCGCCCTGGAGGGGAGGGTTTAAGTCGGCAGGGCAATCCTTGTATCACCACTCTGTCTTAGTCTCTCCCGAGTCACAACGGGAGGTGCAGCAGCAGCGCTGCTTAACAAAAGGTCTAACAAAAACAAATGGATATTCCAAATTGGGAGAAAATGAAGGTAAAAATTATTCTGAATTAAAAAAACGGATATATCCTATCTGTTTTTAGAAAAAAAATGCAAGAGATGCAGAAACACACAGATACACTTACATGAGATGCCTTTTACTTTCCAAAGTGTCTGTCTTTGATCTCTGGTTAATGTATTGCACTGTGGACTGGCTGTCTGTCTACTTGTTTGATTGCTGAAAGGAATAAGGATGCCTTTAAATGTTGGCCAATGGGCCAGTAAGTAACCAGAGACTAGCCTTTGACAGAGTTACAAAAGCAGGCGGAGAATATAAGAATCTCCCTTATCTGGTGAGTTCCCTAGCTCAGCCAAGACTTTGAATACCTATGAGAAGATCTTTAAGAGAATACTCTCAATAAGTATTGCATGGCCTGGTAGGTAAGATTACCGGAGACTGTCTTTTGTTAGAGGCACGAAAACAGGTCAGTGTGTATGGTCCCAAGGTCAATTGGTTCCTGTTATACATGATTGCATGGCACCCAAATGTCCTACAACAGTGAGTTTCAAGTTGTTTTGTGTGTGTGTGTGTGTGTGTGTGTGTGTGTGTGTGTGTTACATGTTCCAATATGTTGCTAAGTAAGGTGTGTGTACTGTTTTTATTATGATTTTTTGTTTTAACATCCTGACCACTTTTTCTACACTATTCATTTCCAGTGTTCTACAGTGCTCTGTTTCCAAGATGGTTTCACATGTACTCTTTAGAACAGGAGTAGGCAACCCTGGTCCTGGAGAGCCACAGTCCTGCAGGTTGTTTTGTAGGTATCTCTTAATCATCAATTGCTTTTTTACTCTATTAAATCTACACAGTGCTCCATTTCCAAAATGGCTTTACATGTACCCTTCAGAAGAACTTCAGAACAACATTTACCCCATTACCCCCCCCCCCCCCCCCTCTCCAATACACACACATGAGCAGGAGGATGATGGGAAATGTATTTCTAAAGTTCCTCTGAAGGGTACATGTGAAGCCATCTTGGAAACAGAGCACTTTATAATAAAAACAATACACACACCTTACTTAAACAGTGGTAGCACAAAAAACTTCCCCTTTAAGGTTAATGCAAGCTTATCTCATCTTTCTATTCTCTGTTGGAACTCTAACCTCATGTGGTGTCATTATGTATAGCAGATTAGGTCTAGTTTGCATAACCCCAATGAGTACAATAAAAAGCACTAATTCAAAGAAATATCTCATTTACAAACTCATATTCCTGAGACAAAACTTTACAACCAATCATTCTGATCTTTGAAAGAAGTAGATTGTATGCAAAAGAGGGTTACATCAAATCCCCTATTGTTCTTGGGTAAAATGAATACCGTGCATTCATGGATCATGCTTTGGGCTTTGGGTTTTATTTTTGATCACTGTGTGATGTCTGTGGATAATGCTAAAAATAATTTAATTAAATGGGGCACATGGGACAAACAAGATACAAAGTGGACTTATACAACTAATCCAGAAGAGGTGAAGAATATTCCAACTAAGCAGGTCTTTGAAGCCTTGACTAATATCCTAGATGATATACCCGACGGAACTAACATTAAATTGATTCTCCCCCTATCTGGAAATGATTACACAGTAAATCTCAGGGCAAATTACAAGAAAATTACAGTACAAACCTTCAACAATGATTTCCCAGACAATACCTGTTGTCAGAAAAAATATAAGGACCTTGTGTCAGCTCTGTTAAAGGGAGACAAAGTAAAAACAGATTCTGAAGTGGCTGGTATTCTTTTAGATACTCTTGAATCTAAACCAAGTGTTGATACCTGGAAAGACTTCACAGAGCAACAAAAACGCTCGGCTGTGGAGTTTCTATTAATTACACAGGTAGCAGAAGCCATGGTGCCTGAAAGCAAAATACTAGACTATATAGACTGGACTAGTGGATTTGTATTGGAAGCACTGCAGTTTGAGATCACTGCTAGACTGTATAGACTCGACTATACTGTACTAAACAATACTGTACTGTTTGTAGTGTCAAAAACACTATGGTACAGTACTATGGTAACCTTATGGTAAAATGTCTGATGGGAAGCTAGAAAGTCAAAAGAAGGAGACCGAAGGCAGGAATAGATGCTGAATTATTATTTTATTAGGTTCACACTCGACGGACTACATTGATGTTGTTTTAATAATTTTCATTATTTTAACAAAATCTCAGGTTGGCCTTCTCAGTAAGGTGTCTCCGAGCGGGCTGTTGCAATCAATCAATTGCAGAATTGCACGCGTGGACTGTTATTATCAACAACGCGTATAAAATGAACTGGAAGCCTATTTTCACAGGTAACATCAACTTGTGCTTTCTTTCTCTGGGCATTACTGTATGACATGTGTGTGTTTGGTGTGAGGTTATAAAGAGTATGTGAATTCATGCTCCTACAGTTTCCATGGCCTTGAGTTCCACAAATTGTATTGAATGTGTTTGCATCACTAATAACAAATGTATGGATGTTCCTATCGACAGGGATGCACCGGACTGCTATTTCATTCTTCCAGCTGTCAGGCACTCGAGAAATAAGATGTCTGTTGTTAAACTGATCATTACCTCTGTTTTCAGGTTGACAACAACATCTAACAGTAGGCTTTTTTTCGTTTACAATATGTTCACCCTCACCATACACTTCGTTTGCCACAGTAAACAAACACCTGTTAAACACTCTGATATGTTTCACGTTAACGTTGTTGAATTGTTGATTTGTATTCAATGGCTTATATCTTTGGTTCGGTTCTTGGTATTCCCCACACGGCACGGCCTGAGCAGAGGGAGTGGTGTGATACATGAAGAGCTGCAACAGGATGAGAGCGACCTTCCCTTCCATCTTCATTTACCTGAAGGGGGGAAGAGAAAAATCAGAAATCTCCATGAAGTTTCACGATGGGAAAGACAGAAAAACACCCATCATTGTTCCTAACCACTTTTTGTAACGCGAGGTGACGGATTTAAAATAAAAAATGTTTTTTGGATTGTTTACGTTTAATCGAGCCAGGATGACATTGCATGGCACTCGCATGTATTTTTCAGAACTACATTTCCCATCATCCTCCCGATCACTGGTAAATCCATCTCAGTCACAGATGTGATGGGACAGTGAAGCCTCATGAACCAAATGCATTAATAATTAAGTTTGCATGAAGAGTTATTGACTCCTGATGTGATGATGTGTATGCACGTTTGGGTCAAAAACTCGAAAGAATCAAGGTTAAAAACAACAACCACAGAAAAGGACAAGGTCAATTTCCAAAACACGTGAACAGGACGTAACAATGACGAGAAGACGAGAAATCACCGCCCATTTCAATATGTAAACCCACGTGACGAGCTCCTTTTCAAATACATGGGAGGGGTCTAGCATAGATCACTGCGATGCGTCAGTCAGTGGTGTGCTTTAAAATACCTGGGTTGGACAGCTTCATTACCTCTGAGTTATTACCTTCAATTGACGAGTCTAGTTGAAACTAACCCTGACCCCCCCACTAGTTCTCCATGTGTATCGGCGGAGAATCCACTGATAAACTGGGCAGCAGTGTAGAGTAGTGGTTAGGGCGTCCAGACCAGAGGGTCGCAGGTTCAATTCCAGGTGGGGGGATGTCACAGAGTGGCTTTGTGAATTACGTCAGGCCAGAAAGCAGTACACAGACACAGTGGTGAGGAAAGAAACTGAGTTGCGGCAGCGCTCAGTGTTTAATAAACAAATAAATAAAAAGGTTGAACAAAACAGAAGACAGGACACGGCACTTGCGCCAAAATAAATAGACAAACAAAACGGATTAACACTAAACAAACAGTGGACTAAGAGACAAACAAACACGGTGAGTACAAACACCACTTATACTTCTAATTATCGTTTATTTCACCTCCTCTCCACACCCGTTCTCCACTCACCGAACACACAACCCCGAGTGAATGAAATGTGCATCTATATATACTGTTGTGCCGGGATTCAATTACTAATTAATTATGCACTTGAATCCCAGCACGTGAATTAATTATGTGCAACCTCGTGCTCACATATTAAATACTTTAAATGCACGTGAAGTGAAGTGCAATCCCCGTGCCTAAATACAATTATAAATTTTAAATAACTCGTGTTGCACACATCCATTTATATCCCGTGCAGCCATCTCTATACACCAACATTAACACACGTAACATACAACATATAACACACAAATGGACACAGGGGCGGGGCACATTGCCACAGGGGGACACTGCTGTTGTACCCTTGAGCAAGCAAGTACTTTACCTAGATTGCTCCAGTAAAAATGGGTAATTGTATGTAACAAATAATGTGATATAATTGTAACAATTGTAAGTCGCCCTGGATAAGGGGCATAGCATCTGCTAAGAAATAAATGATATTAATAATAGGCCTACACTGGGGATCATGTTGGCGCACTTGATTCATCGATTGTGGGTGGGTTCCCCTGTGAAATTAAGTCCCTAACTGTAACTGTATTAGTACATTTTGATTGGGTGTGTTTGATGTCTTTAGGGTGAACGTACTGGGGTGCTAGGGAAGAAGAGGAAGTATAAGGTGGGGCGGAGCGGTAGCGCGTGGGGAGCTGGTGCCCCAGTTGGCAGTGGAGCAGCTGTATGTTTCTCCTCCTCGTTGGTTTAAATAAAGTGTGTTGAACTGCATACCCCCCTCCCCCCTCAACGTTTCACTACAATATATATATATTTATATATAAGAAACAACGCCAAACCCCGTTTTGTATTTATGAATTGCGCTTCCCTGCTTCTGCGTTTCATTTCCCTCCACTCACGTGACACTGGCACTTCAACAATGCCGTTCATCTTATCTGTTTAAATAGACTGAAGCCGGCCTGTGTCCGCTCAGAAAAGCGAGCAGTCAAACCGGCTGTGCACATGCCCAGTAGCAGCCAGCCGTCAGCCAGGACTGGCTATGATTGGGTTAAAAAAAAAAAAAAAAAAAAAAAAAAAAAAGTCTGGAAGGAGCGCAGCCGGCTAGCGAACACTGTGATCGAGCGACCAGTGCGCATGTGCCAAGACAACAACATGTAAATATGAGCAGCAGTATGGCCAGCTCCACTTTGTTCCTCTCATCTCTGTCTTGCAAGGTGTGATACTGTGGCATCTGCCGCATACATTTAAATTTCAAGTTAGAGATGCTGCAGTAAGCGCACCATGTGTTGCAGCTTAACAGTGCAGCACTAAGCCGGGGGGTTCAGAATGTTTAAAAGAGATTTCCAATTTGTCTCTTTCGTTTCGTTTTTCTATTGGTTGTCTGTAGCAGCGCAACTTATTCGAGAATTTTTTTTTCTGGTGCTATAAATAGTACCGTTGTTGCGCCATGTGGGGGCGCTCCTAACTTGCCTTGAGAGTTCCTGCCGTCCTTGTTCGTTCTTGTTGAGTTGCTCTAGCAAGAGCTGGTTCTGGTCTCGGTTTCCTAAGCCCGCGCAGATCAAACACAGCAGCTGCCAAATCTGTAGCCTTATAGTTTTGTTTTTAAACTCAGCAAGCATTTTATTAGTTTGCTCCGCCTGTGGTGGTTTTCGGGTCTGCTGCTATATAGCCTGGATCATTTTGGATTTACAGGGTTGCTGTTTAGAAAAGTTTTTTTTTTTTTGATTTGTTTATCGGACTGGGTCATTGAGTCGCCGTGGGGCAAGAAGGATCATTTATTTTCCTTTCCTTTCTTCTTTTTCACTGTGGCTTCGCTCTATCCCCTCTATTAAGTTTATTCACCTATTTAATGCAGGGAGGTTATCATTCCATTATTGATTGGCTTTTGCTAAGGGCGAGGTTGATACAATATTTTACGGTAAGACAGAAAACGTTTAAGCTGTTTAAATGTTAAAATAAAATCCACAAGTCGAATTATCGTTGTCTAACTTCGGCCAACTTTATATTAATATAAATAAGCTTTCACGGGTTCGAGCCATCTGTCCGTTTTTTCTCCCGAGTCTGTTGCTCAGTAATAATAACACATCTTGCTGTGTTGGGCAATTTGTTTTTTCTGACCACTACTGCCTGTATATAAATATAGAGTACAGTAGGCTATATGTATTATTTAGATCCGTGGCAGGCTTTTGTTTCTAGGTGTTTTGAAATTATCTAGACTATATAATCTGCTGGTTACTAAAAATCAAAATTCTACTTCATTGTAGTGTTTGTATCCCCCTTTCGACTTTTTCTGTGATATTTATTAAATGAAGTTCATTACATTGTACAGCGCTCTGAAACCACTACAGTGCTCTGATCTCTACATTTTAAATACGGTATTATTGTGTTTATTTATTTATTTATTTATTTATTTATTTATTTATTTTAAATGCATAGAAAATGTGACCTCCAAGGTCTATAAGATCTTATTTGTTTTCTGTTCTTGGTTTGTGAACTTGGGATTAAGATTCATGACCAATTTACACATGAATACACATTTAAAAGTATTTTTGGTATGTTTTAATTTGTCTTCTTTGAACATCTTTTATTTGGATTTCCAGTAAGCTTTTGACAAAGTCCCGCATAAAAGATTAATTCTCAAACTGAACGCAGTAGGGATCCAAGGAAATGCATGCACATGGATTAGGGAGTGGTTAACATGTAGAAAACAGAAAGTACTGATTAGAGGAGCAAGGTAACCAGTGGTGTACCACAGGGATCAGTATTAGGTCCTCTGCTATTCCTAATCTACATTAATGATTTAGATTCTGGTATAGTAAGCAAACTTGTTAAATTTGCAGACGACACAAAAATAGTAGGAGTGGCAAACACTGTTGCAGCAGCAAAGGTCATTCAAAATGATCTAGACAGCATTCAGAACTGGGCAGACACATGGCAAATGACATTTAATTGAGAAAAGTGTAAAGTATTGCATGCAGGAATTAAAAATGTGCATTATAAATATCATACGAGAGATACTGAAATTGAAGAAGGAATCTATGAAAAAGACCTAGGAGTTTATGTTGACTCAGAAATGTCTTCATCTAGACAATGTGGGGAAGCTATAAAAAAGGCCAACAAGATGCTTGGATATATTGTGAGAAGTGTTGAATTTAAATCAAGGGAAGTAATGTTAAAACTTTACAATGCATTAGTAAGACCTCACCTAGAATATTGTGTTCAGTTCTGGTCACCTCGTTACAAAAAGGATATTGCTGCTCTAGAAAGAGTGCAAAGAAGAGCAACCAGAATTATCCCAGGTTTAAAAGACATTTTAGGAGGCACTTTTGTTACAGAGAGAATTGTGAGGGTCTGGAACCAACTCCCCAATAATGTTGTGTAAGCTGACACCCTGGGATCCTTCAAGAAGCTGCTTGATGAGATTCTGGGATCAATAAGCTACTAACAACCAAACAAGCAAGATGGGCTGAATGGGGCCTCCTCTCGTTTGGAAACTTTCTTATGTTCTCATTATATTGAATCTTGTTGATAGCCGAGTCAGACATTTTTTTTTTAACGGGACCCCACCCCTCACCTGCATCTGAAGTGTGAACACCCAAACATGCTGACCACCAGCCGCCACTGGAAACAACAGCGGTAAAATGAATGATATAAAAAATAGTTGAAAATATATATTTTGTATTCTTATAGTGGTTGGAGTAGTGATTAGGGCTCTGGACTCTTAACCGGAGGGTTGTGGGTTCAATCCCCAGTGGGGGACACTGCTGTTGTACCCTTGAGCAAAGTACTTTACCTAGATTGCTCCAGTAAAAACCCAACTGTATAAATGGGGAATTGTATGTAAAAATAATGTGATATCTGTATAATGTGAAATAATGTATAATGTGATATCTTGTAACAATTGTAAGTCGCCCTGGATAAGGGCGTCTGCTAAGAAATAAATAATATATATATATATATATATATATATATATAAATATATGCTAATAGCAATAAGGGGGGGGACGTTACTAAGCTATTTTCGATGTTTGTTGTGATTGTGTTTTGCAATGCTGTTTCTCATAGTAATACTAATAGTGGGCTGTATACTCAATAGATTTAAAATCGGTGTTATTGACAAAAGACAATTAGAATGTAAAGTCACTGTGCATTGACAGCTTATTTTATCGTTGATTATTATTATTATTTGTTTATTTAGGAGACGCCTTTATCCAAGGTGACTTACAGAGACTAGGGTGTGTGAACTATGCATCAGCTGCAGAGTCACTTACAATTACGTCTCACCCGAAAGACGGAGCACAAGGAGGTTAAGAGACTTGCTCAGGCTCACACAATGAGTCAGTGGTTGAGGTGGGATTTGAACCGGGGACCTCCTGGTTACAAACCTGTTTCTTTAACCACTGGACCACACAGCCTCCTATACCGTTGATGATTGAATTGGTGGTTAAACAAGATAAATAAATAAAACGCTAACTGAATTAGTAGAAAACGGGCCATACGTCTCCCTTCTCACGCATAAAATGTCTCTCTTCTCAAGCATAAAACCTGACTTCTTTAACTAATTAAATAAATCAAAAATCAAAATGAAATACCTCTGTGGTCCGTTGCTTTGTTGTGGGCCTGTGATTCAAAAGATCCTGCAAAAGAAGCGAGTTAGATTTAATAAAAGTAAAGAACTATCTGAGTAGATAACGTGACCTGGTGCCCGTATATTTTTACACAAGGTGGCTAAGTGCGGCTACCGGATTTTTAATGATTTTCACTCTGGTGACAGAAGCGCCGTAAGGAAGTAAAAAACAAACCTCGAAATTTGGACTTTAAAACTCAAAATTACGATTTTATTTTTTTTAAGTAATGTAAAAACATTCTCTACATTAGAGCTAATCCAACACTAGCGAATTTGCTATGGCTTTTAATACACTTGACATTCATAAACGAGTAATGCAATCACTACAGTGAACATGGACACAAATTACTTCTCAGATGATTTCTACATATTATTAGGGGGCCAAGCAAAGTAGTTGCTGGACACCTATTTTTATTGTTAGGATTCTTCTTCTTCTTCTTCTTCTTCTTCTTAGGCTTCCAAGCCGTAGGCTGGGGAAGCCTATTGTTTTTGTTATTATTATTATTATTATTATTATTATTATTATTATTATTATTATTATTATTATTATTATTATTTCTTCCGAGACCTCATCTCAGGCTTATAAAATCTGGAGTGTAGGTAGGTGGCTATGTGCAAATAACAGGTCTGGTGTCCAAACTTGCGCAAGTCACATGGTTTGGCAGCCATATTGGATTTTGCGGAATTTGTTGAAACCCCTATGTATCGGAAATCGCTTACTGCAGAGTTCTGAAAATTGCTATACATGTTGAGGGATAGTCCATGATTAACTGTTGTTAATATGAAGCTGATTGGTTATGTGGTTTGGCAACCACATCGATTAATGACATAAAAATATGAAATTATCAAAATTCAAACATCTTCTCTGAAACCACTTATCCGATTGAAACATAAATTGGAATAAAACATCTCAGTATGGTCATCTGTTACGCTTGTTCAAGGGAAGTTGCTACTGTGAAAATCATGGCGTCCACATTGCATGACATCATCAACATACGCAACTGGCTATAAAACTGCCTATGCTGCACCAAAATGCACGAAATTTGACACGGATGTAGAGGACTATGGGATGTTGTGCCATGGTCAATTTTCAAAAGTCTTGTTCTCATGGACGGTAAAATAGCACAGCTGTGAAAAATTTTGTACATAGTGCGCTCATGTCCACGATTGACTCTACTTAAGGAAAAATGGATCGGTCACATGGTGTGGCAGCTATGTTGGATTTTGCGTAAAACGCTTAAAGAACAACTCCTCATGAGCCCTTTGGCCGATTGACGTGAATCTTGGGTATACATTAACTTTGTACTGTCCTCTAAAAAAAATTAGTCAGGAAAAGTTCCTACATCAAAAAACATGACTGCCATGAGCCAATCAATATGGGTGACATGCCAGTTTGCCGAGGTATGACACAGGCCCGGTTTTTGGGATGGAACCGCATAACAGTCTCGTGTTTTGATTGGTCCATGTCTGTCACATGAATACTTCGTCACACGAGTGGAAAAGCGTGCAGGCATTTTTAACATTGTGATCAGATAGAGAGTGATCTGCTTTCCACAACCCTATCATTAAAATATAATGTGGTATTACACTGTACTGATATTACAAACTATGAGGAATTACTTTATATAAATTATCATGTTATGCACGAATGTAAGAATTGGCTTTCTGTGGTGGTGTACTTTTTTCTTTCAAGTAGCATATATCTATAATCGTTTTTGCGATATATTTTAATATAAAACATAAACGCTGTTGCAGTTTTGTTACAGGATACATTAGTTTATCTCTAATGTAATCACAGTTTTACATATAGACTGCCCCTGTTTTCATTTACGTCGCAAATTCTGGGCTGCTTTACTTTTCAGATAATGTCCCAAATTCTGGGCCGATTTGCTTTGCAGATAACATCCCAAATTCTGGGCCGCTTTGGTTTTTAGATAACGTCCCAAATTCTGGGCCGCCTTGGTTTTTAGATAACGTCCCAAATTCTGGGCCGCTTTGGTTTTTAGATAACGTCCCAAATTCTGGGCCACTTTGATAACATCCCAATTTCTGGGCTGCTCTGGTTTTCAGATAACGTTCCGAATTCTGCATTTTCGAATTCAGTCCAGTTTTTGAGATATTCTGCTTAGCTGACAGCCGAGTTTCTAAGTCATGCATGCACAGTTTACCATAAACTAGATCGTGAATTCATTTGAGAGTAACCCTTAGTACATTAATCAAAGTTCATGTATTTTTTACTCTCCCCAGAAATCTTTTTTTTTTTTTTTTAAATGAAAAAAACAAAAATGTAAATGTTAAAAAACGTATTTCTTATTACATGAAGAAACTACATTGCACTGAAATAGATACATGAAAATTAATTAAAGCAGTCGTTTTCCTTTATTAAAGACAAATATTAAAACACATTTTTGGGAAGGAACATGGTATTCCGAAAAAAGGACATCTCGTTTTATTATGTAACGTCCATCAATATATTGTAGTGTTTCAGGTTCTTTTTGGACAGAAATGAGACTGCAGCTGTGAGTAGATGAAGGCCGTTTATTTTGACAATAATTAAATAATCACAAAATAAAATCATAAAGTGAGGGAAAGGAGACTGGGAGTCGAAAGTGAAAATAAATGATTGTAGTAATTTTTCTTTTACCCTACCCTTCCCAGTCTTTTCCCCGCCCCTCTTGTGCGCAAAACCTAAACTCCAATTCCCCTCCACACACGTGTACCACCATGCAACCCCTGCACGCACACACCACCATGCAACCCCTGCACGCATACACCCACCATGCAACCCCTGCACGCATACACCCACCATGCAACCCCTGCACGCATACACCCACCATGCAACCCCTGCACGCATACACCCACCATGCAACCCCTGCACGCATACACCCACCATGCAACCCCTGCACGCATACACCCACCATGCAACCCCTGCACGCATACACCCACCATGCAACCCCTGCACACATACACCCACCGTAGCAATTCTTTGCAAAATATATTTTCGGGTATTCAGCCCCATTCATGTCTATGGCAGTGTTATAAAACACATTTTCAGGCATATCTCTCGAACCCGAGCACGTAGAACCACCATTCAAAGTGATATAGACTCAGGGGAGCACCGCAAACCACCCCCTAAAAAGGTGTGGTGGTTCACCCAAAAACTCATGTCATGACGAAAAAATTCAGTTTGCCAAGCCGTCCTGGCATTTGAACCATGAAAATGGTGACTCCTTGTGCGGGGCCCCATGGGGCCCCAACGCAAAAAAAACATCAAGTTCCTAACCCCCACAGAACCCGAGATACGCCCTGTCAAAAATGTCCAAAAACTAGCCTTTTCGGGGTCATATCTCCATGACTCCGGGGCCTAGAAACCGGGTTGAACTTCCTAGGGTCATGTCTGGGGGCCCTCTTTCACAGGGAGCCACCCATTTTCAAATGCTACATTTTCAACAAATTTTCACATTTTCAGCATGATAGCATGTCAAGGTTGCATTTCCAATAGCTTTTGAGCTCCAGGTTGGCAAAAAAAGTCTAAACTGGTGTCCTTTCTAGCTGGGGACACGTCACTTGGAGGGATTAACAGGGGCCCCGAGGTGGACCTCCATACCGATTTTCAAGTCTTGGGGACCCCCGGAACCCGAGATACAGCACCCTGAAAAATGTCTATGGGAAATCCCATTATAAAACCCCTTTGGGGCAACGCCCACCATCTGGCGGTGGGGTGGTGTTTGAACCCGTGGCTGATGTCTTTCTTTAGCCAAGACTCTTGTGCACGCAAAGAATGTCCTTCTGAGTTTGTTGGCCCAGGGGTTGTGGAGATACGGGTACTATAAGAGACCACCCCCTTCCCTATGGCAAATCCCATTATAAAAACACCATCGGGGTAAGGCTCAGCTAATGGCGGTCGTGGGTCTTACGAACTCGAAGGAACCCATTTTCTTTAGCTAAGATTGTTGTGCATCTAAAAAGAGTACAGACGCACCAATTTAAGTCCATTCCAAGTGTTTTGTGATCACAGTATCAGCCTGAGTGTATCGGAGCACAGTTTTGCACCAAAAGCGAGGGGAGGCAAAAAAAAGCACTATATACCCTATTCTTTAAGATATCACTTTGCAGTGCAAATTTGAGGAACGCAACCACTTAGCAACTTGCAAATTGGTACTGCAATTTAAAGGCCTGTAGTGTCAGACTGGTAGTGCCTAACTGATTCAAGTGTTTTTGGAATGATTCTTGCAAAGACTGATTTATAAGAAAAAAGAGAGATTGACAAACAGCATTTTGCTTTCTATGCAGAAACGGGCAACTACAAGAGGGTGTCAAACAAGCTGTGAATGTCCTAGGAGGCTACAGAGTACCTCTGAGTATGAATCCAGATGCTCGCAGTACCTGTTCTTAGATGTCCGAAACCACTGTATCGCTGTATAACTGTATACCCTATAAATATCACTTTTTATTGTGTATTTGAGGAACACAACCAATTACAAACTTCATTTGAATTGCTGTGCTATCAGAATATCAGTGTATAACTTTGCTGGGTATTGCAGTGTATGCTGGGTATCAAAAGGCCGTCAAAGTTACAAAAAAATAGGTGTGCTCCTAACCCAATACTTGTCTTTTTAATTCTGTGCATCCAAATACTTGTAGTTAAAAGCTTTAAGAATTAAGCTTACTGTTTGTTGTTCTGTCCTAAACCAGCAGTTTGTCACCCAGATTTATTAAATAAACGGGGGGGGGGGGGGGGGGCATCATATTATTCTCCATTTTATTGTAACTGAGGTACCGTTCAGTTGAGCGAAAATTGTAAAGGGGTACTCGAGCTGAAACCTCCAGATAGAAGGGGTACAGTTTCAAAAAAAGGTTGAAAACCCTTGACCTACAGTATAAATGATCAGGAATAGATAAGGGAAATGCTGACTAATACAATACAATAGGATTTATTTGAAGTTGTTGAAGGGCACTGGTCTCTTAAACCCAGAAGTTCTGATAAACCCCTATGCCTCACTATATATTGATGGACATTACATAAGCAAATGAGATGACCTTTTTTTTTTGGTATACCATGTTCCTAAATGTTTTCTGAGG
Organism: Acipenser ruthenus; assembly: GCF_902713425.1. Classification (NCBI taxonomy): domain Eukaryota; kingdom Metazoa; phylum Chordata; class Actinopteri; order Acipenseriformes; family Acipenseridae; genus Acipenser; species Acipenser ruthenus. The sequence goes on from NC_081233.1 coordinate 741,228, forward strand.
AGAGTAAAAAATACGTTAACTTTGATTCATGTACTCTTAAATGAATTAACGGTCCAGTTTATGGTAAACTGTGCATGCATGACTTAGAAACTCGGCTGTCAGCTAAGCAGAATATCTCAAACACTGGCCTGAATTCGAAAATGCAGAATTCGGAACGTTATCTGAAAACCAGAGCAGCCCAGAAATTGGGATGTTATCAAAGTGGCCCAGAATTTGGGACGTTATCTAAAAACCAAGGCGGCCCAGAATTTGGGACGTTATCTAAAAACCAAAGCGGCCCAGAATTTGGGATGTTATCTGCAAAGCAAATCGGCCCAGAATTTGGGACATTATCTGAAAAGTAAAGCAGCCCAGAATTTGCGACGTAAATGAAAACAGGGGCAGTCTATATGTAAAACTGTGATTACATTAGAGATAAACTAATGTATCCTGTAACAAAACTGCAATAGCGTATATGTTTTATATTAAAATATATCGCAAAAACGATTATATGCTACTTGAAAGAAAAAAGTACACCACCACAGAAAGCCAATTCTTACATTCGTGCATAACATGATAATTTATATAAAGTAATTCCTCATAGTTTGTAATATCAGTACAGTGTAATACCACATTATATTTTAATGGTAAGGTTGTGTAAAGCAGATCTCTCTCTCTATCTGATCACAATGTTAAAAATGCCTGCACGCTTTTCCACTCGTGTGACGAAGTATTCATGTGACAGACATGGACCAATCAAAACACGAGACTGTTATGCGGTTCCATCCCAAAAACCGGGCCTGTGTCATACCTCAGTTTGCCCATATGTTACCCTGAAATGACACATTCCCACCACTAGGGGCAGCTGTTAACTTGATAAACTCAGCAAGGTATACAAAAAAAATTCTTAAAGCAGTCATTTTTTGCTGGTGTTTAACAGTTTTACTAACACATGTAACTTAAAAAACAGTAATTACAGTGGAAAGGATTATATTTAGACGTACACATAGTACAGTATACAGACATACTGTAAACTAAGAAAACATTTTTTTAAGAACTGTTGCAGCTGCATCCACACGAAAAAAATAAAAATAAAACTGCGCTATGCTTTTTAAACCAACACAATCGAAACGATAAAATGCATAAAACATCAGCTTTACAATTCACATGAACAGTGTTCGCGCTAGGCCGCGCCATTGCGCCAATTCCCCCCTGAAATAAAAAATGCCCCGCTGAATTTCTCATACCGCGCCCGTGTGTCCCCCTTCCCAGACGAGACGCAATACCAATACGCAGTATATTAATGCATGTTGTATTAACATGACATGTCTGACGACAGGCTAATCTTTTTTACTTGTTTGTTTACACTTGCGTTTTCATAATTAAACTCCCTTGCTTTTATTCTCCAGTCCAGTAGAATGCGCTCGCACCCTCCCTGGTTACAGGCAGTTTCACAGTAAAGGCTGGACGACATCATCACTCAGACTTGTTTAACAACATGGCCCGGCTCAAATATAACCTTGTATCCCTGTTACACCCGACCATTACTTCTGGAAGGATAAGTAATCAGCTTCGGCAGTGACTGTTGAAATGTAGGCTATTATATTTGTGCTTAAAAATACTGTGAAATTCATCCGTTTTTAACTTCTCTATTTGCTAGACAAAATATCTGTCTGATGTTTGGAGATATGGAGTGATCTAGCAAGTGAATGGGAGAAATTTGAACTTGTACGTACTGCAATACAATTTATAGACAAAGTGCAGTAGATTTGTGAAACGAAAACCGCATCGACTTTAAAAAAAAAAAAAAAAAAAAAAAAGTAGCCTACAGTAACGTTTTAAAATATGTGAAATGTGTCTTTTCTATGACAAAAAATGCTAAAATTCAGGACCAAAATAATTCAGTATGTGTTAAGCACCAACTGCCTCTTGGCCATATTTATTTATTTATTTATTTATTCATCTTGCATTGAGAAAACACCACTGGAATCGGAATAAAGGAAATTCTTATGTAATACAGTTCACGTGCAGTCACGGTTTTGGTAAGTAGCATTTTCAAAACCATATCATTATGTGCAGTATTAAAACATAGCAAATCCACAAAACCAACGAAACAGGGCGTTCCGTGCACACACGACTAATTTACATATTAAATATGTACGTTATAAATAAACCCTGTTGTTTAAATGTCATATAAACAGTTAAGCCGTTACTGCAGTCTGTCTTTGGGATAAAAAAAAAAAATACATATTTAAAAAAACTAAAAGTCTAGTCTTTAACTCATTTTATTTCCTGTGTGCGTTCATGACTGCAAGTCGATATATTTTTTTTCAATGACCCGATTAAAGTTTATTGTAACTTAAGTACTATCGGTTCATTTCCAAATAATGTATGGCCAATCAGAAACCGAAGTATTGTCATGCGGTCTAGTTTGACAAGCCGTTACGTCTGGTGTGAGAGTTTTTAGCTTTCAATCCAGTGAAAAAATATGGATTGTTGGCTCAATACTAGAACATTACTATCAAAGGGCGATCAAGACGAAATACCGTCAGATTAAAACCGCCAAAAATGTCTTGCGACTGAAGCTCTCTCCAATTTCCCTGCCATCATCTGTTATTTGTGTGGTATAACAAGCAGGGACATCCATCACACTGATACTAGGTAAGCGCTTTGTTATTGTTTTTTAATTAGCATCAGTACTGTACGTTTTAGTCACCAAGAATTAAAAAAAATGTCAATATATTTTCGTAATGAGGTCAGCTGTAGAGATGCATGGACAGTGAACTTTTCTTTGCCGCCTTTTCTGTAATTTTATTGTCCATAAAAATACATGATTGCCATTTGCTATCATGGAATAGTCCTATGTCATTTCTGAATGACTGAGTTTAGCACGGAGGCTTCGTTAATTTTAATTCATTAGTAGTTACAATAACATGATGTTGATGTTTCCAACAACTAGAAACCTGTTTGAGGGACTATTTTTATCCAAAAGTAAATATAATATATTTTTTTTCCATTATAATACTGTCACTTTTATAACTTTATCCATCACACGCTCCAAGGCTTGTGTGGTTTGTTGTATCATGTTATTGTACAGACCTTTTTTTCTGTTTTCATTTTATTATGACTGTATCTCAGATGGGGGTATGCGGTGGACTACTTTTTTGGAAAGGGGTATGCAGTTTAAACAGATTGAAAACCCCTGTTAATGTGATCTGGTACAATGAATGTCCTCTACTCAGTGATACACCAGCATCACTGTGACACATTTCCCAATATTTTCCCCAACAGTGACAGTGAGTATTGTAGAGCGTGTGAAGTGACATCGTTTGAGAAGTACGAGTGGACAAGTACAACGCAGTTAGAAGCAGAAAGGAGGAATTACATCTTTAAATTGAATCTTGAATTGCTTTAATCAGAAAACATTGCAGCTTAAAGCCTTGCAGCTGCGTGTATTTTTCTGATAACGAGCTGAAACTCGGAGCAGCTGATTCAAATTCCGCGGCGTTCTGAGACACGGGGGAGGGGTGGAGCCCGCAGCACAAACAAACAAAAGGCAGGCAGTCTTCCCAGCGACAGCGTGTGGAAGCGACATCATGGGAGAAGTACGAGTGGACAACGCAGATAGAAGCAGTTGAAAGCAGGTTGACAGCTGCAGAAGCTAAACTAAACTTCCACATACACCAAAAAAAAAAAAAAAAAAAAAAAGGTCTTCAAGCCAGTAATCTGTGACAACTGCATGATGTGTGATGTGGGAAATCCGAGAAAACCCAACAGAGCTCAATCAAGTTTGTGTAAAGTGCTACACGATCCAGGACTTGCTTCAGCGATTAAGCCTGCTAGAAAAGGAGCTGGAGGAAATGAGACAGCAACAGGAGCTTGAGGAGCTGACACACCCACAATTCATGGAAGTCTGCACCCCTAGCAGACTGAAAGCCACCACGGAGATGGAAGAGAGTCGAAACAGCTGGGTTCAGATAGGCAGAAGCAGGGAAAAAAAGCAACTTTGTCAAACACAACCACCAGAAATCCAGACATCCAACAAATCTGAGCCACTTCAACATTGATGACCAAAACCAACATCAAGAGAATGAAAGGAACAACATCCAGGACCCTATAAACAGTGCTGACCAGGGAGCAAAAAGAAGGGAGGTCGTGATTGTTGGGGACTCAATATTGAGAAACGCAGGAAGTTCAGTTCGCAGTGTGGACCCCCTTACTACAACAGTGTGCTGCCTTCCAGGAGCCTCAGTCAAGCACATCAATGAGAACGTGGACAGGCTCCTAGAACGAACAGGAGACGACCCGGTAGTAGTCGTCCACATCGGTGCAAACAACATTGGAAGAGACAGACCAAGATCCCTGCAAAACAAATTCAGAGAGCTAGGAAGGAAATTAAAAGACAAGACCAAAACTGTGGTATTTTCTGGGATACTGCCGGCACCTTGCAAAGGACCATATGGACAGCTGGAAATACAAAATCAAAATGCATGGCTGAAATCGTGGTGCACACAGGAAGGCTTCACCTTTCTTGAACATTGGAGCACTTTCTACAACAAGGACTATCAATATAGGTGGGACGGACTGCACTTAAACAGAAAGGGAACCAATCTACTCGGAGAAAGGATCCTTGAGGAGGTCCAGAAGCATTTAAAGTAGAAAGGAAGGGGGGAGATAACAAAAAAACAGAAGGGAGACCACATCAAAACAAGGGCAACAACTCAGGTAAGACAACTATTAGATGCATTTATCTTAATGCTAGAAGTCTCAGAAACAAAATGTTAGAACTTGAAGCTACTGCACTAACAAGTAACTACGATGTGATAGGTGTTACAGAAACTTGGTTGTCTGAGAGTGATGGAGACAAATATAACATTAGTGGGTACACACTATATAGGAAAGACAGGCAGGACAGAAGAGGCAGAGGGGTAGCGCTATACATAAGAAATAGTCTTGAAGCCCAGGTGTTAAATCAGGACAAAGAAAACAACTCTGAATCAATATGGGTCAGAATAATGGACAAAAATTCAAAGGGCATAATATTAGGAGCATGCTATAGACCGCCAAATTCAGACGCTGAGCAAAATAATCTGTTATACAATGACATTCGAAATGCATGTAGAAAAGGAGAAGCCATACTAATGGGGGATTTCAACTTCCCCCGTATAAAATGGGAGAACCCGGTGGGGAGCACGACGGACGAAATTGAAATGGTGGAAATGACAAATGACTGCTTCCTAACGCAATTTGTCAAGGCACCGACTAGAGGGGAGCCATGCCTTGATTTAGTCTTTTCAAATAATGAAGACAGAATAACTAAAACAGAGGTCAGAGAGCCATTGGCAAACTCAGACCACAACATGGTCTCATTTGAAGTGATTTTTAAAACCTCAAAAGTAATGACTAAAGCTAAGTTTTACAATTTTAGAAAAGCAAACTATGAAGGTATGAAACAAAGACAAACAGAAGTAGATTGGAGTAAAATAGAGAAAACATCGACAGAAAAAGGATGACTGTTTTTTAAAAATGTAGTACTAGAGGCACAAAACAATTACATCCCAAAAGTAGACAAATCTAAATCTAAAACGAAATGGCCAAAATGGTTTAATAGATCAATTAAAAAAAATATTCAGCGAAAAAAGGCACTTTACAGAGCGTTTAAAAGGGACCAAAAACAAAGTACACAGAAAGAGTACTTGGAACTGCAAACACAAGTCAAAAAGGAAGTTAGAAAGGACAAGAGTGAGATATAAATCAATATTGCTAAGGGGGCTAAAACCAATTCCAAAATGTTTTTCCAATATTATAACAGCAAGAGAACATTCAAAGAGGAGGTTAAATGTCTAAGAGACACAAATGGCAAAATCATAGATGAAGAAAAAGAAATAGCAAATATATTAAATGATTACTTTTCACAGGTTTTTACAAAGGAGGACACGGACAACATGCCCCACATGTCGACCTGTTCCTATCCAATTTTAAATAACTTTAGCATAACAGAGGCAGAAATGTTAAAGGGACTAGGAGCTCTTAAAATAAACAAATCCCCTGGGCCAGATGAGATCCTCCCAATAGTACTCAAAGAAATGAAAGAAGTGATTTACAAACCGCTAACCAAGATCATGCAACAGTCTCTTGACACAGGGGTTGTACCGACAGACTGGAAAATTGCAAATGTAATACCGATCCACAAAAAGGGAGACAAAACCGAACCAGGTCACTACAGACCAGTAAGCCTGACTTCTATTATATGTAAACTTATGGAAACTATAATAAGATCCAAAATGGAAAAGTACCTATATGGTAACAATATCCTGGGAGAGAGTCAGCATTGTTTTAGGAAAGGGAGATCGTGTCTAACTAACATTGAAAATGGATAATTGCAAAGCATACGACATGGTTTATTTAGAGTTCCAGAAAGTTTTGACAAAGTCCCGCATAAAAGATTAATTCTCAAACTGAACGCAGTAGGGATTCAAGGAAATGCATGCACATGGATTAGGGAGTGGTTAACAGGTAGAAAACAGGAAGTACTGATTAGAGGAGAAACCTCAAAATGGAGCGAGGTAACCAGTGGTGTACCACAGGGATCAGTATTAGGTCCTCTGCTATTCCTAATCTACATTAATGATTTAGATTCTGGTATAGTAAGCAAACAGGTTAAATTTGCAGATGACACAAAAATAGGAGGAGTGGCAAACACTGTTGAAGTAGCAAAGGTCATTCAAAATGATCTAGACAGCATTCAGAATTGGGCAGACACATGACAAATGACATTTAATTGAGAAAAGTGTAAAGTATTGCATGCAGGAATTAAAAATATGCATTATAAATATCATATGGGAGATACTGAAATTGAAAAGTGGAACTATGAAAAAGACCCAGGAGTTTATGTTGACTCAGAAATGTCTTCCAGTCTAGACAATGTGGGGAAGCTATAAAAAAGGCCAACAAGATGCTCGGATATATTGTGAGAAGTGTTGAATTTAAATCAAGGGAAGTAATGTTAAAACTTTACAATGCATTAGTAAGACCTCACCTAGAATATTGTGTTCAGTTCTGGTCACCTCGTTACAAAAAGGATATTGCTGCTCAAGAAAGAGTGCAAAGAAGAGCAACCAGAATTATCCCGGGTTTAAAAGGCATGTCGTATGCAGACAGGCTAAAAGAATTGAATCTATTCAGTCTTGAACAAAGAAGACTACACAGCGATTTGATTCAAACATTAAAAATCCTAAAAGGTATAGACAATGTTGACCCAGGGGACTTTTTTGACCTGAAAAAAGAAACAATGACCAGGGGTCACAAATGGAGTTTAGATAAAGGGGCGTTCAGAACAGAAAATAGGAAGCACTTTTTTACACAGAGAATTGTGAGGGTCTGGAACCAACTCCCCAGTAATGTTGTTGAAGCTGACACCCTGGGATCCTTCAAGAAGCTGCTTGATGAGATTCTGGGATCAATAAGCTACTAACAACCAAACGAGCAAGATGGGCTGAATGGGGCCTCCTCTCGTTTGTAAACTTTCTTATGTTGTTCTTATGTTCTAGAGACACCTTGGTTGTATCTACAGCTTTACAGTTTTATTTTTGTTCTTCAGAAACAAAAGGTCAGTAAACCCTGCTGGCATATTTAAAAACAAACAAAAATAAGAAATGGTGGTTGGTTCTGAATTATCAAACATATTGACCCCCTCACTGAAAATGTCCCCCTAAAATTTAGAGTGGGGACACATTGACCCTCTGTCTGTAAGTCCTGGAGCAAACACTGCATGACTATAGTTTGCTTAAAAATCGTTCTATAATTATTTTTATGACTGAACTGTTGTCAAACAGTCACAAATCCTGAATCTGTTGAAACGAAACCGCGTGTGTAATCCATTTAAAAGATGCATGTGAGAAGGTGAGGGCGACTTTGGGGCCGTATCTTTCATTGCTAATCAAATGTATAGACAGAACGCTTCACAATCTCTTGCTCTATAAAATAGCGTTGTAACTGTAAAGATTGCATAGTTATTCATGGAGAATCATTTTAGTATAATTCGAGCTTACCAGCTTCTCAGCTGTGTTGCTGTTTGTTTACTTATAACCTCGTGGACATGCAGGCAATACTCACAAAGAATTTGAAAAAAATTACCGTCTTGTTGGGCTGTACAAAAATGTTCTGTAAAGACATTATTTTTTTAACCCATTCAAAAGACGCGTGGGACAGGTGGGGGGGGGGGCACTTTGGGGCCGTATTTTTCATTAAACTAGTTATATTTGGTAATGAATTGTATAGACAAACCTGTTCAGAATTGCTTGCTCTATGAAATAGTATTGTAAATGTAACGATCGCATAGTTGATCATGGAGAATAAAAAGCGGACATTTTATTTATTTTTATTTTTTTTTTTGAAGTGCTGTGGCAGCTACAGGATCTACTCGGAGGTAGGCTGACAGACTATTCTTATTAATATATAAATGATGTTTAATACGATATTCGTTTGGTTATTTGTATGTTTTAAAGTGTCTCTAGTTTAAACCTACCTCCACAATGTGTTGACAAGTCAATGGGAAAATTAAAAGTCTCAAAATAAAACTTATGAACAAATTCATTTTATTAAAGCTACCATGAGTATAATTTACAAATACATCGTCTCTAATTCAAGTGAATGGGTATACTGTACTGATACAGTGTCTGTTTTTTTTTTATTTCATAACTACATTCACAGTTATATGTATTTGTAAATTATACTCATGGTAGCTTTAATAAAATGAATTTGTTCATAAGTTTTACAAACTGCGTATAACTTTTATTTTGAGACTTTTAATTTTCCCATTGACTATTGAGTGCTATAATATAACTTTGGATGTGATTTATTTTGAAATAATTTGTTCTGTATTTGAGCCAACTCTCCAAAAGGTCTATTACCTGCAGAGCACAATAACTGCTCAATTTGTACTGTCTCTCTGGGTTCTGTTCCAGCTTCTTCTCTACGCTGTCCTGTTTATAATTCCTCGGCATAGGATTCGAGTGGTGTTACTCATGAATCGTGCACATGTTATGTCCTAGTAGCGGTTTGCTGACAGTTACATATGGAGAGCACCCCTGATAGCCAATCGTTACACTATTATCACTTTCTATTGCTTTAAAAAGAATGCACATTAAATGATAGTGGCATTAAAATATACAAAAACCAGTACATACTTTAGACTTTATATTGTGAAATTAAGAATAGGGCACCACACTCGAACACACACACGCACACAAACTCAAACAAAGAGTGATCTAGAATTTAGAACAATGTTAGCCTCTTATATGCATTATTTTCAAAGTCTATGTGACTGCAGACTATTTAGAATTGTGTGCATTCAAATAAAATTTAAATTGGCTACTAACCAATAATTCCAATATTTGTGCCAAAATTGACACAGTTAGCACAGTTGTGATGATAACGCTTCATCTATAATAACCAATGCGCTTAAATTTCACGATAACTGCTTGGAAGCCAGCCGTAAAGTTGCTCGCAGACAGCACCGGTAAGACACAGGTAGACGCACCAATTACAGCATTCTTACCTGCAATTCAGAGAGAGAGAGAGAGAGAGTGGACACTGGTTTCTTTTCTTGGATCGTCTGTTCAGTTCTTCTGAGTTCAGTGCTCCGCTTGTGTCTTTTTTTATACTGTTCCTTATCACTGGACTGGGAAGAGGGAGTTTTGGTTGAACCAATGGAGAGGGAAGAGAGGAGAGGCAGATAAGAGAGAGAGAGAGAGAGAGACACAGACAGACAGAGACAGACAGACAGAGACGGAGAGAGAGGCAGAGACAGACAGACACACAGAGATGGAGACAGAGGAGAGTTACCCAGATGAAAATATATATTAAAATATATTTGTAACTTTACAACATCACTACGAACTCTCTTGTACTTCTCACTTTATTTTTTTGTATTTGCGTTTCCGATCTGCTCTGCGTGTTGCTGGGGTGCCCTGGTGGACAGGGGCTGCCATTGCATACTATACTGTACATAATAGAATAGAACAGATTGGATACAGGGGGTAAAACGAGGGGCGTGGCTTCCACACTATTTGCAAGCATCATGCAGTCCTTTAGCGATCAATACTACTTGGAATAGGGATACCCTGGGCTACTGTGTGGAATCATTTAAAGTGTGCTTCTAGAACCCCAGTCAGCAGCTCATACACTACAATTCTACTCGCAGAACATATGCAACTCCTTCTAAACTGGTTTCAGACAAAGCTGACTCCTAACCCTTTATGTACGCTGTATCCTCTGGGTACCATTGGCACTTTTTCACATATGATTTGGGAGTTGCCCTGATGTAGTTGTGTTCTGGAATTGTCTCCTTTACTTTGTCTAAGATTCTTGACAGACACGTTCCTTGTTCCCCTAAAGTTTGTTCTTGCAGCAGAAGCAGATATGGTGTCATGGCAGCAAAACTAATGATAGCCCTTCCCTGGTGCCAATGGATCCTCACTTTCCTTCACATTACTCATATGGAGCTTTCCATCGTCCAGATCCATGGTGCCAGGGAGGGGACTGTGTCTGCCTGGAGGTTGGCTGCAGACTGTGTTAAATCCCTATTAGACAGACCCATATTCACTGACTGAGTTTGGCTTTTCGTGGTCCTTCTCAGGGTGGGTGGGGGAGTGGGGAGTGGGGAGTGGGGAGTGGGGAGGGGGCTGCCACCAGGGGTAGTGGGGGGGGTGTGTGTTCTGTTGTGTTGTGTGGGTTCTTCACCACTGTAAGGAGCTACAGTGGAGTCTCAGCTGTTGTGTTGTGTGGGTATTCCTTGAGCAAGCTTGATGTGAGCCAAATTTGTTCCAATTCCTTCTTCTAACTTGGTCTTCTGTTTGATAGCTCCTCTTTAATGGATGATTTTTTTTAAATTCGGTGTTTTGCAGGTTTTCATGAAAAGCTGGTAAGACACATGAATTTAAGATTAACGGGGGCTCCCGAGTGAAGCATCCAGCTAAGGCGCTTCACCGGAAGTGTGGGTGCGCCCTATAGCCTGGAGACCGCTGGTTCCCACCCAGGCTATGCCATTGCTGACTGTGGCCGGGAGTCTCAAGGGGGGGTGGCGCACAGCTGGCCGTGCTTGAGCTGCCCAGGTTGGGAGGGCTTAGGTCGGTAGGGTAAATCCTTCTCTCACCACTGGGTTGCACAAGCGACTCCTGCGGTGGCCGGGCGCCTGCCTGCCTGCGAGTTTTCTCTGATGCAATAGTTCTGGTTGGCTAAGCTGCCGGCTTGCAGTGTGACAAGAGGAGGACGGCTGACGGCACGGGTTTCGGAGAACGCGCATGATGAGTCTTCATCTCTCCGCCGAGTCGAAACGGGAAGTTGCATCGCTGAGACAAGGTCTTAAATACAATTGGTTATTCCAAATTGGGGAGAAAATGGGGTAAAAATTATGAAATTGATTAAAAAAAAAAAAAAAAAAGATTTTAAGATTAACAAGAGCTGCTCAGTGGTCCCAGGCAGCTGTTGTGGACGCCAAGACAGATTCTGAGAGCTGCAAGAAAATGGCTACAGTATGTTTTTGCAGTATGTTAAAATATATTTTTGCAATATGTTATATGTTTTTTATTCATTCAGGACTGAGCACCTGAATAACTAACACACTAATTCAAAATGCATTACATTCACTGTACAAAGCCTATTCATTCAAGACTGATACAATTTATAATGACATGCAAACTTACTCAACAGCAGACAGACCCCAGCGATAAAGCCTATAAGAGTCTATTCATGATGGACTGAGCGAATGAAAAGCGAACACACCTCTATTCACAGTCACATGCGCCACAGTCACACGTGCTGTTGAATCCTGTTTACACACTGCGATAAACCTAAATATCAAACAAATCTCATTCAAAACGCTGTTAAAAAGCCTATTCATTCACACTTACTCAAGACACAAAGACACAGTTACACACACAACCACAAATGCACGCACTCACACACACACCCCTATAAAAAATATGTATTTTCATTATGTTGTATATTGCAATATAATTAAAATTAAATATATTTTGAATGAATATATCAGTACATTTTCTTTAAAATATGACATTTAGGCTACGAAACATAGGGCCTAGATGTTTTTAAAAGAATTTAAAATACACTTTAAAAAACCACTAAGACAATTGTAACACTGGGCTCTATTCATAAAAGTGTCGGTGTTTCTAACTTTAAGAAATCTTTTCCGAACATTCCGTGTTTACACCTTTTCCTGAAATTATGAGCGATTCATCAAAGTTTCAGTTTGAAAATCCGACAGTTGGGAAGCCTTTTCTGTCGTTTTTCCATGCATAAATTAAAATAGGGGTTACCTACGGACCGCCTACGAGACAGGACAATCTGAAGAAAAAGGGAGACCCAAGTCGATCCACGAATTGTGGACTGAAGGCAAAAAAAGTTGGAACAAAAGGGTAATAAACCAAAAGTGAAGCATTAACCAATTGCAAGTGACATCACTACCGGTAACGTTTGCTGCAAGGTTCCATTAATTATGATGCTACTGAACTGCACCGAACTGCAAATATGAAGGATTCTCTATTTTACTGCAGCCAGTTGAAGGCTGTTTAAATGTTTAATCTATTTCCGTTGAGTCAGGGTAGATGCTATTACTTGTATTGCATGTCCCCATTCATGTTTCACTGTCGGCTCTTTAAACTCATAATCCTCTATTTGATTCTGCAACACAGTAACGCTGTGGAAACTGTTCATTTTGTGTTTTTAGAAACTTCAGAAGCTGAGTTTAAGAAACTGAAGCAGGGCGAGTTGATTGTAGCGATCAAGAGAATTCAAATTTCAATCAGCTTTTAATAATAATGCTGCTGCTGTTGTTTTCTGTGCTTCTTTTCCAGATCAGGAAGAAATACAAGAGAAATTCAGTAAGAAAATCTGTTTGTTTTCTCTTCTCATGTGCTGGTTAACTGGGTACTGCAAGAAATACTACAAATGCAATGTCAGTTTAGTTTTGAACTAAAAGTCTTTTTCAGTGTCATTGAAGGCATTGAGAAAGACTTCTAGTGGAAACACGTAGCACTGGACTGATTGAGTTCCTCTCTGTATTTTCTAACTCCTGTGCTGGGTTTAATATTTCAGGATAAGCACTAAATAGGTACCTAATTCACGGTCCATGTTTTGTAAATTTCACAGTGTTGTGAGAAAGCATGAATATATACGAGTCAAACCCATCTCCAACGTAGCTGAGATACACAAACATACACCCAATAAAGTACCAGCATCATTTATTATTATTATTATTATTATTATTATTTATTATTATTATTATTATTATTATTATTATTTATTTCTTAGGAGACGCCCCCCCTTACGACTAACAGTTGTATACAAAAATACATTTCAAAAATCACACAGTACAATTATTAATACAATTAAGAGCAGGATACAAAATACAATGACTTCTTCAGTTCTACTAAGTACCAGTATAAGACACAGTATGATTCAATATCCGAGCAGATAACCGTGTCAGTGATAGTTACATCAGGATACGATGAAATGCAAAAATCGTATCGACTCGGGAGAGAAGATGACAAGCGTCCGTGCCATTATATGAGCACTATAATGAAAACTGCAGAAAGTGGCCCAGCTCTATTGAAAGTGAAACGTGTGACATGTTCTCTTCTTCTGTTTAGATGCAGTAGGATATGTTTCCAGCAGAGGTAAGCCCTGTGAATCTGCACACATTCATTTCTAGTCATGAGAATAACATACTGGCTGATTTCATTCATCACTGTTTTCATTGTCTTTTAGCGTGGGGACTGGTTTGTAAAGCTAAAGGTAAGTTTGAATTTACTAATTTACATTTTGTGAATTTCATTCTTGTGACAAAGAATGAAAAGATATTTTATTGTATTAGAAAGGACAGCATACATCAGGCTAGGACAGCAGAGACATGCAAATCTCAAGACTATATAGAGAATAGATTTCTCAGCACTAACTAATTTACATTGTTACTGAATTCTTATTGGAAATACTTCCTGGTGATTATAAACCCATATATTGTAGTACAAAGACTATAAAGCAGATTATACCTGAAACAAAACCCATCAATTCAAGTTTTTGTTAAATCCATTCCAATAGATACACAGCTGTACCCTAGTAAAAAAACATTATTCATTTTTATTTTTTTTTAGATGAAGTGACCCTGAACCCTGACACAGCCGGCCCGGGACTCGCAGTCGATGTAGAGAACTCTCAAGTGAAATGGACTGGGAGGAAGAAATCAGCAGAGTGGCCCAGTGTGCTGAGCAGGGAGGTGTTCACTTCAGGGACACGCTACTGGGAGGTGGAGGTGGGTGAGAAGGGTCACTGGGCTGTAGGGGTCTCCACACAGCCTAGAGAGAAGATCATACCTGAGAAACCGGAGGAGGGCTACTGGCTTGTGAGGCTGTCAGCTAGAGGGAAGAAGTATGAAGCAGTGGGCAAGAGTCTCGTCACCAAGCCTGCTCTATTCCCACGAGAGATCCAGTCCCCAGTCACTAACCCTCCTGTACCGCAAGCAGGGATCCAGTCCCCAGTCACTAACCCTCCTGTACCTCTTGCAGAGATCCAGTCCCCAGTCACTAACCCTCCTGTACCTCCAGCAGAGATCCAGTCCCCAGTTACTAACCCTCCTGTACCTCAAGCAGCGATCCAGTCCCCAGTTACTAACCCTCCTGTACCTCTTGCAGAGATCCAGTCCCTAGTCAATAACCCTCCTGAACCTCAAGCAGAGATCCAGTCCCTAGTCAATAACCCTCCTGTACCTCAAGCAGAGATCCAGTCCCCAGTCACTAACCCTCCTGTACCTCCAGCAGAGATCCAGTCCCCAGTCACTAACCCTCCTGTACCTCCAGCAGAGATCCAGTCCCCAGTTACTAACCCTCCTGTACCTCCAGCAGAGATCCAGTCCCTAGTCAATAACCCTCCTGTACCTCAAGCAGAGATCCAGTCCCCAGTCACTAACCCTCCTGTACCTCCAGCAGAGATCCAGTCCCCAGTCACTAACAATCCTGTACCTCCAGCAGAGATCCAGTCCCCAGTCACTAACCCTCCTGTACCTCCAGCAGAGATCCAGTCCCCAGTCACTAACCCTCCTGTACCTCAAGCAGAGATCCAGTCCCTAGTCACTAACCCTCCTGTACCTCAATCAGGGATCCAGTCCCCAGTCACTAACCCTCCTGTACCTCAAGCAGCGATCCAGTCCCTAGTCAATAACCCTCCTGTACCTCAAGCAGCGATCCAGTCCCTAGTCAATAACCCTCCTGTACCTCAAGCAGAGATCCAGTCCCCAGTTACTAACCCTCCTGTACCTCTTGCAGAGATCCAGTCCCTAGTCAATAACCCTCCTGAACCTCAAGCAGAGATCCAGTCCCTAGTCAATAACCCTCCTGTACCTCAAGCAGAGATCCAGTCCTCAGACCCTCTCTCTCTCACACTGCAACGCAAGCTCTATAAAGTGGGGATGTATCTGGAATATAAGAAAGTCCAGATAGAGGGAGTTGACTGTGAGAAAAGGGAGTTGTCATTCTACAATGTGTACGATGCTGACAATAGATATAAAATCCACACTTTTAAAGGTGTCCCTGATTTCCATTACACGAGAGTAGATGTTAAAACTTCATGCTGATTTGAACTCGGCTCAGATAAGTTCTTTACTGTGCGACGCAGCTCTTGGCCACTGAATCCGACGTCTCTGAGAAAATAGGGTTGTAGAGTGTGCCACAAATCCTTGACAACCCACCTCCACTGGGTAAACCCGGACTCTCCATCCTCGCTGTTCCGCTTCAGTGGCTAGTTGAGCATACCGCAGTTTCTTCCTCTCATACGCCTCATCTACAGCATCCTCCCATGGCACTGTTAACTCTACCAGTTAACTAGGTGAACAAGGCGTGCTGATCTAGACCACAAGACAATATCTGGTCGAAGGTTAGTGGTGGCCTACCCACTAGTAGTCTACCCTGTCTTCAGCCCAGGCTGTCAGGATAAAGCACCTTTGAAAATCAGCAATTTGAACCCTGAGTATGTGAACCCCCCTGGTGATGTGTCCTCTGAAGTGGAATAGTGAAACCTGTACAATATTATTCTTATTACAGCTGCGTTTTTCCTCCATTATTATTTGCAGAGAGCAGTGACCCAGTACCTAGTCGCTAACTTTCTTTTTTAATTTTTGAAATCGCCAATTATTTTTACCCCCGTTTTCTCCAAGCCCACCTCCTCTTTTCACACTGCAAGCCGACAGCGAAGCCAAACCAGGCCTGTCTGTCACACCGACAGAGGAAAAAATAGAGTTCCCCCCACAACTCAGGCAGGCAGGCAGGCAGGTGCCCGGCCGCCACAGGAGTCGTTGGTGCAGTGCAGTGGTGAGACAAGGATTACCCTGCGTCCCCCCCCCCCCCGGTGAAGCGTCTCAGCTGGATCCAACGCCACTCTGGAGCCCTCTCCTTCCCTGTCTTCAGCTCAGATAAATCACCAAATTGAACTGAAGTGATCAAACAAGGAACAAAAACTAATCCTGACCAGACGTGCTGAGAAATCTATTCTCTATATAGTCTTGAGATTTGCATGTCTCTGCTGTCCTAGCCTGATGTATGCTGTCTTTTCTAATACA
Source organism: Acipenser ruthenus (assembly GCF_902713425.1). Lineage (NCBI taxonomy): Eukaryota > Metazoa > Chordata > Actinopteri > Acipenseriformes > Acipenseridae > Acipenser > Acipenser ruthenus. The sequence goes on from NC_081233.1 coordinate 757,831, forward strand.
ATAAAATATCTTTTCATTCTTTGTCACAAGAATGAAATTCACAAAACATTGTGTTCTTTATTTCCAGCCCAGCATTGCAATTTAACATCAGCAGAATAGACTGGGAAAGAATTCCATTGGAAACACTGCAGTTTGAGAACACTGCTACACTATATAGACTGGGCTAGTGGAATTGTTTTGGAAGCACTGCAGTTTGAGATCACTAGACTAGACTATATAGACTGGGCTAGTGGAATTGCATTGGAAACACTGCAGTTTGAGATCACTGATAGACTGTGTATACTGGGCTAGTGGAATTGTATTGCAAACACTGCAGTTTGAGATCACTAGACTAGACTATATAGACTGGACTAGTGGAATTGCATTGGAAACACTGCAGTTTGAGAACACTGCTAGACTATATAGACCTGGCTAGTGGAATTGCATTGGAAGCACTGCAGTTTGAGATCACTGATAGACTGTGTATACTGGGCTAGTGGAATTGTTTTGGAAACACTGCAGTTTGAGATCACTAGACTAGACTATATAGACTGGACTAGTGGAATTGCATTGGAAACACTGCAGTTTGAGAACACTGCTAGACTATATAGACCTGGCTAGTGGAATTGCATTGGAAGCACTGCAGTTTGAGATCACTGCTAGACTATATAGACTGGGCTAGTGGAATTCCTTTGGAAACACTGCAGTTTGTGATCACTAGACTAGACTATATAGACTGGACTAGTGGAATTGCATTGGAAACACTGCAGTTTGAGATCACTGCTAGACTATATAGACTGGACTAGTGGAATTGCGTTGGAAGCACTGCAGTTTGAGATCACTGCTAGACTATATAGACTGGACTAGTGGAATCGCATTGGAAACACTGCAGTTTGAGATCACTGCTAGACTATATAGACTGGGCTAGTGGAATTGTATTGGAAACACTGCAGTTTGAGATCACTAGACTAGACTATATAGACTGGACTAGTGGAATTGCATTAGAAACACTGCAGTTTGAGATCACTGCTAGACTATATAGACTGGACTAGTGGAATTGCATTGGAAGCAATGCAGTTTGAGAACACTGCTAGACTATATAGACCTGGCTAGTGGAATTGCATTTGAAGCACTGCAGTTTGAGATCACTGCTAGACTATATAGATTAGGCTCGTGGAATTGCATTGGAAACACTGCAGTTTGAGATCACTGCTAGACTATATAGACTGGACTAGTGGAATTGTTTTGGAAACACTGCAGTTTGAGATCGCTAGACTATATAGACTGGGCTAGTGGAATTCCATTGGAAACACTGCAGTTTGTGATCACTAGACTAGACTATATAGACTGGACTAGTGGAATTGCATTGGAAACACTGCAGTTTGAGATCACTGCTAGACTATATAGACTGGACTAGTGGAATTGCATTGGAAACACTGCAGTTTGAGATCACGGCTAGACTATATAGACTGGGCTAGTGGAATTGTATTGGAAACACTGCAGTTTGAGATCACTGCTAGACTATATATACTGGGCTAGTGGAATTGTTTTGGAAACACTGCAGTTTGAGATCACTAGACTAGACTATATAGACTGGACTAGTGGAATTGTATTGGAAACACTGCAGTTTGAGATCGCTAGACTAGACTATATAGACTGGGCTAGTGGAATTGTATTGGAAACACTGCAGTTTGAGATCCCTGCTAGACTATATAGAGTGGGCTAGTGGAATTGCATTGGAAACACTGCAGTTTGAGATCACGGCTAGACTATATAGACTGGGCTAGTGGAATTGTATTGGAAACACTGCAGTTTGAGATCACTGCTAGACTATATAGACTGGACTAGTGGAATTGCATTGGAAACACTGCAGTTTGAGATCACTGCTAGACTATATAGACTGGACTAGTGGAATTGCATTGGAAACACTGCAGTTTGAGATCACTAGACTAGACTATATAGACTGGACTAGTGGAATTGCATTGGAAGCACTGCAGTTTGAGATCACTGCTAGAGTATATAGACTGGACTAGTGGAATTGCATTGAAAACACTGCAGTTTGAGATCACTAGACTAGACTATATAGACTTGGCTAGTGGAATTGTATTGGAAACACTGCAGTTTGAGATCACTAGACTAGACTATATATACTGGGCTAGTGGAATTGTTTTGGAAACACTGCAGTTTGAGATCACTAGACTAGACTATATAGACTGGGCTAGTGGAATTGCATTGGAAACACTGCAGTTTGAGAACACTGCTAGACTATATAGACTGGACTAGTGGAATTGCATTGGAAGCACTGCAGTTTCAGAACACTGCTAGACTATATAGACTGGACTAGTGGAATTGTATTTGAAACACTGCAGTTTGAGATCACTAGACTAGACTATATAGACTGGACTAGTGGAATTGCATTGGAAACACTGCAGTTTGTGATCACTGATAGACTATATATACTGGGCTAGTGGAATTGTTTTGGAAACACTGCAGTTTGAGATCACTAGACTAGACTATATAGACTGGACTAGTGGAATTGTATTGGAAACACTGCAGTTTGAGATCACTAGACTAGACTATATATACTGGGCTAGTGGAATTGTTTTGGAAACACTGCAGTTTGAGATCACTAGACTAGACTATATAGACTGGACTAGTGGAATTGTATTGGAAACACTGCAGTTTGAGATCACTAGACTAGACTATATAGACTGGACTAGTGGAATTGCATTGGAAACACTGCAGTTTGTGATCACTGATAGTCTATATAGACTGGGCTATTGGAATTGCATTGGAAACACTGCAGTTTGAGATCACTGATAGACTATATAGACTGGGCTAGTGGAATTGCATTGAAAACACTGCAGTTTGAGATCACTAGACTATATAGACTGGACTAGTGGAATTGTATTGGAAACACTGCAGTTTGAGATCACTAGACTATATAGACTGGGCTAGTGGAATTGCATTGGAAACACTGCAGTTTGAGATCACTGATAGACTGTATAGACTTGGCTAGTGGAATTGTATTGGAAACACTGCAGTTTGAGATCGCTAGACTAGACTATATAGACTGGGCTAGTGGAATTGTATTGGAAACACTGCAGTTTGAGATCCCTGCTAGACTATATAGAGTGGGCTAGTGGAATTGCATTGGAAACACTGCAGTTTGAGATCACGGCTAGACTATATAGACTGGGCTAGTGGAGTTGTATTGGAAACACTGCAGTTTGAGATCACTGCTAGACTATATAGACTGGACTAGTGGAATTGCATTGGAAACACTGCAGTTTGAGATCACTGCTAGACTATATAGACTGGACTAGTGGAATTGCATTGGAAACACTGCAGTTTGAGATCACTAGACTAGACTATATAGACTGGACTAGTGGAATTGCATTGGAAGCACTGCAGTTTGAGATCACTGCTAGAGTATATAGACTGGACTAGTGGAATTGTTTTGGAAACACTGCAGTTTGAGATCACTAGACTAGACTATATAGACTGGGCTAGTGGAATTGTATTGGAAACACTGCAGTTTGAGATCACTGCTAGACTATATAGACTGGACTAGTGGAATTGCATTGGAAACACTGCAGTTTGAGATCACTGCTAGACTATATAGACTGGACTAGTGGAATTGCATTGGAAACACTGCAGTTTGAGATCACTAGACTAGACTATATAGACTGGACTAGTGGAATTGCATTGGAAACACTGCAGTTTGTGATCACTGATAGACTATATATACTGGGCTAGTGGAATTGTTTTGGAAACACTGCAGTTTGAGATCACTAGACTAGACTATATAGACTGGACTAGTGGAATTGTATTGGAAACACTGCAGTTTGAGATCACTAGACTAGACTATATAGACTGGACTAGTGGAATTGTATTGGAAACACTGCAGTTTGAGATCACTAGACTAGACTATATAGACTGGACTAGTGGAATTGCATTAGAAACACTGCAGTTTGAGATCACTGCTAGACTATATAGACTGGACTAGTGGAATTGCATTGGAAACAATGCAGTTTGAGAACACTGCTAGACTATATAGACCTGGCTAGTGGAATTGCATTTGAAGCACTGCAGTTTGAGATCACTGCTAGACTATATAGATTAGGCTCGTGGAATTGCATTGGAAACACTGCAGTTTGAGATCGCTAGACTATATAGACTGGGCTAGTGGAATTGTATTGGAAACACTGCAGTTTGAGATCACTAGACTAGACTATATAGACTGGGCTAGTGGAATTGCATTGGAAACACTGCAGTTTGAGATCACTGATAGACTGTATAGACTTGGCTAGTGGAATTGTATTGGAAACACTGCAGTTTGAGATCACTAGACTAGACTATATAGACTGGACTAGTGGAATTGTATTGGAAACACTGCAGTTTGAGATCACTAGACTAGACTATATAGACTGGGCTTGTGGAATTGCATTGAAAACACTGCAGTTTGAGATCACTAGACTAGACTATATAGACTGGGCTAGTGGAATTGCATTGGAAACACTGCAGTTTGAGATCACTGATAGACTATATATACTGGGCTAGTGGAATTGTTTTGGAAACACTGCAGTTTGAGATCACTAGACTAGACTATATAGACTGGGCTAGTGGAATTGTATTGGAAACACTGCAGTTTGAGATCACTGCTAGACTATATAGACTGGACTAGTGGAATTGCATTGGAAACACTTCAGTTTGAGTACACTGCTAGACTATATAGACTGGACTAGTGGAATTGCATTGGAAACACTGCAGTTTGAGATCACTGATAGACTATATAGACTGGGCTAGTGGAATTGCATTGGAAACACTGCAGTTTGAGAACACTGCTAGACTATATAGACTGGGCTAGTGGAATTGCATTGAAAACACTGCAGTTTGAAAACACTGCTAGACTGTATAGACTCGACTATACTGTACTAAACAATACTGTACTGTTGGTAGTGTCAAAAACACTATGGTACAGTACTATGGTAACCTTATGGTAAAATGTCTGATGGGAAGCTAGAAAGTCAAAAGAAGGAGACCGAAGGCAGGAATAGATGCTGAATTATTATTTTATTAGGTTCACACTCGACGGACTACATTGATGTTGTTTTAATAATTCTCATTATTTTAACAAAATCTCAGGTTGGCCTTCTCAGTAAGGTGTCTCCGAGCGGGCTGTTGCAATCAATCAATTGCAGAATTGCACGCGTGGACTGTTATTATCAACAACGCGTATAAAATGAACTGGACGCCTATTTTCACAGGTAACATCAACTCGTGCTTCCTTTCTCTGGGCATTACTGTAAGACATGTGTGTGTTTGGTGTGAGGTTATAAAGAGTATGTGAATTCATGCTCCTACAGTCTCCATGGCCTTGAGTTCCACAAATTGTATTGAATGTGTTTGCATCACTAATAACAAATGTATGGATGTTCCTATCGACAGGGATGCACCGGACTGCTATTACATTGTTCCAGTTGGTAGGCACTTGAGAAATAAGATGTCTGTTGTTAAACTGATCATTACCTCTGTTTTCAGGTTGACAACAACATCTAACAGTAGGCCTGTTCCTGTTTACATCATAATTACCCTGACCGTACACTTCATTTCCCACAGTAAACAAACACCTGTTAAACACTCTGATACGTTTGACGTAAACGTTGTTGAATTGTTGATTTGTATTCAATGGCTTATATCTTTGGTGCGGTTCTTGGTATTCCCCACACGGCACGGCCTGAGCAGAGGGAGTGGTGTGATACATGAAGAGCTGCAACAGGATGAGAGCGACCTTCCCTTCCATCTTCATTTACCTGAAGGGGGGAAGAGAGAAATCAGAAATCTCCATGAAGTTTCACGATGGGAAAGACAGAAAAACACCCATCATTGTTCCTAACCACTTTTTGTAACGCGAGGTGACGGATTTAAAATAAAAAATGTTTTTTGGATTGTTTACGTTTAATCGAGCCAGGATGACATTGCATGGCACTCGCATGTATTTTTCAGAACTACATTTCCCATCATCCTCCCGATCACTGGTAAATCCATCTCAGTCACAGATGTGATGGGACAGTGAAGCCTCATGAACCAAATGCATTAATAATTAAGTTTGCATGAAGAGTTATTGACTCCTGATGTGATGATGTGTATGCACGTTTGGGTCAAAAACTCGAAAGAATCAAGGTTAAAAACAACAACCACAGAAAAGGACAAGGTCAATTTCCAAAACACGTGAACAGGACGTAACAATGACGAGAAGACGAGAAATCACCGCCCATTTCAATATGTAAACCCACGTGACGAGCTCCTTTTCAAATACATGGGAGGGGTCTAGCATAGATCACTGCGATGCGTCAGTCAGTGGTGTGCTTTAAAATACCTGGGTTGGACAGCTTCATTACCTCTGAGTTATTACCTTCAATTGACGAGTCTAGTTGAAACTAACCCTGAACCCCCCACTAGTTCTCCATGTGTATCGGCGGAGAATCCACTGATAAACTGGGCAGCAGTGTAGAGTAGTGGTTAGGGCGTCCAGACCAGAGGGTCGCAGGTTCAATTCCAGGTGGGGGGATGTCACAGAGTGGCTTTGTGAATTACGTCAGGCCAGAAAGCAGTACACAGACACAGTGGTGAGGAAAGAAACTGAGTTGCGGCAGCGCTCAGTGTTTAATAAACAAATAAATAAAAAGGTTGAACAAAACAGAAGACAGGACACGGCACTTGCGCCAAAATAAATAGACAAACAAAACGGATTAACACTAAACAAACAGTGGACTAAGAGACAAACAAACACGGTGAGTACAAACACCACTTATACTTCTAATTATCGTTTATTTCACCTCCTCTCCACACCCGTTCTCCACTCACCGAACACACAACCCCGAGTGAATGAAATGTGCATCTATATATACTGTTGTGCCGGGATTCAATTACTAATTAATTATGCACTTGAATCCCAGCACGTGAATTAATTATGTGCAACCTCGTGCTCACATATTAAATACTTTAAATGCACGTGAAGTGAAGTGCAATCCCCGTGCCTAAATACAATTATACATTTTAAATAACTCGTGTTGCACACATCCATTTATATCCCGTGCAGCCATCTCTATACACCAACATTAACACACGTAACATACAACATATAACACACAAATGGACACAGGGGCGGGGCACATTGCCACAGGGGGACACTGCTGTTGTACCCTTGAGCAAGCAAGTACTTTACCTAGATTGCTCCAGTAAAAATGGGTAATTGTATGTAACAAATAATGTGATATAATTGTAACAATTGTAAGTCGCCCTGGATAAGGGGCATAGCGTCTGCTAAGAAATAAATGATATTAATAATAGGCCTACACTGGGGATCATGTTGGCGCACTTGATTCATCGATTGTGGGTGGGTTCCCCTGTGAAATTAAGTCCCTAACTGTAACTGTATTAGTACATTTTGATTGGGTGTGTTTGATGTCTTTAGGGTGAACGTACTGGGGTGCTAGGGAAGAAGAGGAAGTATAAGGTGGGGCGGAGCGGTAGCGCGTGGGGAGCTGGTGCCCCAGTTGGCAGTGGAGCAGCTGTATGTTTCTCCTCCTCGTTGGTTTAAATAAAGTGTGTTGAACTGCATACCCCCCTCCCCCCTCAACGTTTCACTACAATATATATATATTTATATATAAGAAACAACGCCAAACCCCGTTTTGTATTTATGAATTGCGCTTCCCTGCTTCTGCGTTTCATTTCCCTCCACTCACGTGACACTGGCACTTCAACAATGCCGTTCATCTTATCTGTTTAAATAGACTGAAGCCGGCCTGTGTCCGCTCAGAAAAGCGAGCAGTCAAACCGGCTGTGCACATGCCCAGTAGCAGCCAGCCGTCAGCCAGGACTGGCTATGATTGGGTTAAAAAAAAAAAAAAAAAAAAAAAAAAAAAAGTCTGGAAGGAGCGCAGCCGGCTAGCGAACACTGTGATCGAGCGACCAGTGCGCATGTGCCAAGACAACAACATGTAAATATGAGCAGCAGTATGGCCAGCTCCACTTTGTTCCTCTCATCTCTGTCTTGCAAGGTGTGATACTGTGGCATCTGCCGCATACATTTAAATTTCAAGTTAGAGATGCTGCAGTAAGCGCACCATGTGTTGCAGCTTAACAGTGCAGCACTAAGCCGGGGGGTTCAGAATGTTTAAAAGAGATTTCCAATTTGTCTCTTTCGTTTCGTTTTTCTATTGGTTGTCTGTAGCAGCGCAACTTATTCGAGAATTTTTTTTTCTGGTGCTATAAATAGTACCGTTGTTGCGCCATGTGGGGGCGCTCCTAACTTGCCTTGAGAGTTCCTGCCGTCCTTGTTCGTTCTTGTTGAGTTGCTCTAGCAAGAGCTGGTTCTGGTCTCGGTTTCCTAAGCCCGCGCAGATCAAACACAGCAGCTGCCAAATCTGTAGCCTTATAGTTTTGTTTTTAAACTCAGCAAGCATTTTATTAGTTTGCTCCGCCTGTGGTGGTTTTCGGGTCTGCTGCTATATAGCCTGGATCATTTTGGATTTACAGGGTTGCTGTTTAGAAAAGTTTTTTTTTTTTTGATTTGTTTATCGGACTGGGTCATTGAGTCGCCGTGGGGCAAGAAGGATCATTTATTTTCCTTTCCTTTCTTCTTTTTCACTGTGGCTTCGCTCTATCCCCTCTATTAAGTTTATTCACCTATTTAATGCAGGGAGGTTATCATTCCATTATTGATTGGCTTTTGCTAAGGGCGAGGTTGATACAATATTTTACGGTAAGACAGAAAACGTTTAAGCTGTTTAAATGTTAAAATAAAATCCACAAGTCGAATTATCGTTGTCTAACTTCGGCCAACTTTATATTAATATAAATAAGCTTTCACGGGTTCGAGCCATCTGTCCGTTTTTTCTCCCGAGTCTGTTGCTCAGTAATAATAACACATCTTGCTGTGTTGGGCAATTTGTTTTTTCTGACCACTACTGCCTGTATATAAATATAGAGTACAGTAGGCTATATGTATTATTTAGATCCGTGGCAGGCTTTTGTTTCTAGGTGTTTTGAAATTATCTAGACTATATAATCTGCTGGTTACTAAAAATCAAAATTCTACTTCATTGTAGTGTTTGTATCCCCCTTTCGACTTTTTCTGTGATATTTATTAAATGAAGTTCATTACATTGTACAGCGCTCTGAAACCACTACAGTGCTCTGATCTCTACATTTTAAATACGGTATTATTGTGTTTATTTATTTATTTATTTATTTATTTATTTATTTTAAATGCATAGAAAATGTGACCTCCAAGGTCTATAAGATCTTATTTGTTTTCTGTTCTTGGTTTGTGAACTTGGGATTAAGATTCATGACCAATTTACACATGAATACACATTTAAAAGTATTTTTGGTATGTTTTAATTTGTCTTCTTTGAACATCTTTTATTTGGATTTCCAGTAAGCTTTTGACAAAGTCCCGCATAAAAGATTAATTCTCAAACTGAACGCAGTAGGGATCCAAGGAAATGCATGCACATGGATTAGGGAGTGGTTAACATGTAGAAAACAGAAAGTACTGATTAGAGGAGCAAGGTAACCAGTGGTGTACCACAGGGATCAGTATTAGGTCCTCTGCTATTCCTAATCTACATTAATGATTTAGATTCTGGTATAGTAAGCAAACTTGTTAAATTTGCAGACGACACAAAAATAGTAGGAGTGGCAAACACTGTTGCAGCAGCAAAGGTCATTCAAAATGATCTAGACAGCATTCAGAACTGGGCAGACACATGGCAAATGACATTTAATTGAGAAAAGTGTAAAGTATTGCATGCAGGAATTAAAAATGTGCATTATAAATATCATACGAGAGATACTGAAATTGAAGAAGGAATCTATGAAAAAGACCTAGGAGTTTATGTTGACTCAGAAATGTCTTCATCTAGACAATGTGGGGAAGCTATAAAAAAGGCCAACAAGATGCTTGGATATATTGTGAGAAGTGTTGAATTTAAATCAAGGGAAGTAATGTTAAAACTTTACAATGCATTAGTAAGACCTCACCTAGAATATTGTGTTCAGTTCTGGTCACCTCGTTACAAAAAGGATATTGCTGCTCTAGAAAGAGTGCAAAGAAGAGCAACCAGAATTATCCCAGGTTTAAAAGACATTTTAGGAGGCACTTTTGTTACAGAGAGAATTGTGAGGGTCTGGAACCAACTCCCCAATAATGTTGTGTAAGCTGACACCCTGGGATCCTTCAAGAAGCTGCTTGATGAGATTCTGGGATCAATAAGCTACTAACAACCAAACAAGCAAGATGGGCTGAATGGGGCCTCCTCTCGTTTGGAAACTTTCTTATGTTCTCATTATATTGAATCTTGTTGATAGCCGAGTCAGACATTTTTTTTTTAACGGGACCCCACCCCTCACCTGCATCTGAAGTGTGAACACCCAAACATGCTGACCACCAGCCGCCACTGGAAACAACAGCGGTAAAATGAATGATATAAAAAATAGTTGAAAATATATATTTTGTATTCTTATAGTGGTTGGAGTAGTGATTAGGGCTCTGGACTCTTAACCGGAGGGTTGTGGGTTCAATCCCCAGTGGGGGACACTGCTGTTGTACCCTTGAGCAAAGTACTTTACCTAGATTGCTCCAGTAAAAACCCAACTGTATAAATGGGGAATTGTATGTAAAAATAATGTGATATCTGTATAATGTGAAATAATGTATAATGTGATATCTTGTAACAATTGTAAGTCGCCCTGGATAAGGGCGTCTGCTAAGAAATAAATAATATATATATATATATATATATATATATAAATATATGCTAATAGCAATAAGGGGGGGGACGTTACTAAGCTATTTTCGATGTTTGTTGTGATTGTGTTTTGCAATGCTGTTTCTCATAGTAATACTAATAGTGGGCTGTATACTCAATAGATTTAAAATCGGTGTTATTGACAAAAGACAATTAGAATGTAAAGTCACTGTGCATTGACAGCTTATTTTATCGTTGATTATTATTATTATTTGTTTATTTAGGAGACGCCTTTATCCAAGGTGACTTACAGAGACTAGGGTGTGTGAACTATGCATCAGCTGCAGAGTCACTTACAATTACGTCTCACCCGAAAGACGGAGCACAAGGAGGTTAAGAGACTTGCTCAGGCTCACACAATGAGTCAGTGGTTGAGGTGGGATTTGAACCGGGGACCTCCTGGTTACAAACCTGTTTCTTTAACCACTGGACCACACAGCCTCCTATACCGTTGATGATTGAATTGGTGGTTAAACAAGATAAATAAATAAAACGCTAACTGAATTAGTAGAAAACGGGCCATACGTCTCCCTTCTCACGCATAAAATGTCTCTCTTCTCAAGCATAAAACCTGACTTCTTTAACTAATTAAATAAATCAAAAATCAAAATGAAATACCTCTGTGGTCCGTTGCTTTGTTGTGGGCCTGTGATTCAAAAGATCCTGCAAAAGAAGCGAGTTAGATTTAATAAAAGTAAAGAACTATCTGAGTAGATAACGTGACCTGGTGCCCGTATATTTTTACACAAGGTGGCTAAGTGCGGCTACCGGATTTTTAATGATTTTCACTCTGGTGACAGAAGCGCCGTAAGGAAGTAAAAAACAAACCTCGAAATTTGGACTTTAAAACTCAAAATTACGATTTTATTTTTTTTAAGTAATGTAAAAACATTCTCTACATTAGAGCTAATCCAACACTAGCGAATTTGCTATGGCTTTTAATACACTTGACATTCATAAACGAGTAATGCAATCACTACAGTGAACATGGACACAAATTACTTCTCAGATGATTTCTACATATTATTAGGGGGCCAAGCAAAGTAGTTGCTGGACACCTATTTTTATTGTTAGGATTCTTCTTCTTCTTCTTCTTCTTCTTAGGCTTCCAAGCCGTAGGCTGGGGAAGCCTATTGTTTTTGTTATTATTATTATTATTATTATTATTATTATTATTATTATTATTATTATTATTATTTCTTCCGAGACCTCATCTCAGGCTTATAAAATCTGGAGTGTAGGTAGGTGGCTATGTGCAAATAACAGGTCTGGTGTCCAAACTTGCGCAAGTCACATGGTTTGGCAGCCATATTGGATTTTGCGGAATTTGTTGAAACCCCTATGTATCGGAAATCGCTTACTGCAGAGTTCTGAAAATTGCTATACATGTTGAGGGATAGTCCATGATTAACTGTTGTTAATATGAAGCTGATTGGTTATGTGGTTTGGCAACCACATCGATTAATGACATAAAAATATGAAATTATCAAAATTCAAACATCTTCTCTGAAACCACTTATCCGATTGAAACATAAATTGGAATAAAACATCTCAGTATGGTCATCTGTTACGCTTGTTCAAGGGAAGTTGCTACTGTGAAAATCATGGCGTCCACATTGCATGACATCATCAACATACGCAACTGGCTATAAAACTGCCTATGCTGCACCAAAATGCACGAAATTTGACACGGATGTAGAGGACTATGGGATGTTGTGCCATGGTCAATTTTCAAAAGTCTTGTTCTCATGGACGGTAAAATAGCACAGCTGTGAAAAATTTTGTACATAGTGCGCTCATGTCCACGATTGACTCTACTTAAGGAAAAATGGATCGGTCACATGGTGTGGCAGCTATGTTGGATTTTGCGTAAAACGCTTAAAGAACAACTCCTCATGAGCCCTTTGGCCGATTGACGTGAATCTTGGGTATACATTAACTTTGTACTGTCCTCTAAAAAAAATTAGTCAGGAAAAGTTCCTACATCAAAAAACATGACTGCCATGAGCCAATCAATATGGGTGACATGCCAGTTTGCCGAGGTATGACACAGGCCCGGTTTTTGGGATGGAACCGCATAACAGTCTCGTGTTTTGATTGGTCCATGTCTGTCACATGAATACTTCGTCACACGAGTGGAAAAGCGTGCAGGCATTTTTAACATTGTGATCAGATAGAGAGTGATCTGCTTTCCACAACCCTATCATTAAAATATAATGTGGTATTACACTGTACTGATATTACAAACTATGAGGAATTACTTTATATAAATTATCATGTTATGCACGAATGTAAGAATTGGCTTTCTGTGGTGGTGTACTTTTTTCTTTCAAGTAGCATATAATCGTTTTTGCGATATATTTTAATATAAAACATATACGCTATTGCAGTTTTGTTACAGGATACATTAGTTTATCTCTAATGTAATCACAGTTTTACATATAGACTGCCCCTGTTTTCATTTACGTCGCAAATTCTGGGCTGCTTTACTTTTCAGATAATGTCCCAAATTCTGGGCCGATTTGCTTTGCAGATAACATCCCAAATTCTGGGCCGCTTTGGTTTTTAGATAACGTCCCAAATTCTGGGCCGCCTTGGTTTTTAGATAACGTCCCAAATTCTGGGCCGCTTTGGTTTTTAGATAACGTCCCAAATTCTGGGCCACTTTGATAACATCCCAATTTCTGGGCTGCTCTGGTTTTCAGATAACGTTCCGAATTCTGCATTTTCGAATTCAGTCCAGTTTTTGAGATATTCTGCTTAGCTGACAGCCGAGTTTCTAAGTCATGCATGCACAGTTTACCATAAACTAGATCGTGAATTCATTTGAGAGTAACCCTTAGTACATTAATCAAAGTTCATGTATTTTTTACTCTCCCCAGAAATCTTTTTTTTTTTTTTTTAAATGAAAAAAACAAAAATGTAAATGTTAAAAAACGTATTTCTTATTACATGAAGAAACTACATTGCACTGAAATAGATACATGAAAATTAATTAAAGCAGTCGTTTTCCTTTATTAAAGACAAATATTAAAACACATTTTTGGGAAGGAACATGGTATTCCGAAAAAAGGACATCTCGTTTTATTATGTAACGTCCATCAATATATTGTAGTGTTTCAGGTTCTTTTTGGACAGAAATGAGACTGCAGCTGTGAGTAGATGAAGGCCGTTTATTTTGACAATAATTAAATAATCACAAAATAAAATCATAAAGTGAGGGAAAGGAGACTGGGAGTCGAAAGTGAAAATAAATGATTGTAGTAATTTTTCTTTTACCCTACCCTTCCCAGTCTTTTCCCCGCCCCTCTTGTGCGCAAAACCTAAACTCCAATTCCCCTCCACACACGTGTACCACCATGCAACCCCTGCACGCACACACCACCATGCAACCCCTGCACGCATACACCCACCATGCAACCCCTGCACGCATACACCCACCATGCAACCCCTGCACGCATACACCCACCATGCAACCCCTGCACGCATACACCCACCATGCAACCCCTGCACGCATACACCCACCATGCAACCCCTGCACGCATACACCCACCATGCAACCCCTGCACGCATACACCCACCATGCAACCCCTGCACACATACACCCACCGTAGCAATTCTTTGCAAAATATATTTTCGGGTATTCAGCCCCATTCATGTCTATGGCAGTGTTATAAAACACATTTTCAGGCATATCTCTCGAACCCGAGCACGTAGAACCACCATTCAAAGTGATATAGACTCAGGGGAGCACCGCAAACCACCCCCTAAAAAGGTGTGGTGGTTCACCCAAAAACTCATGTCATGACGAAAAAATTCAGTTTGCCAAGCCGTCCTGGCATTTGAACCATGAAAATGGTGACTCCTTGTGCGGGGCCCCATGGGGCCCCAACGCAAAAAAAACATCAAGTTCCTAACCCCCACAGAACCCGAGATACGCCCTGTCAAAAATGTCCAAAAACTAGCCTTTTCGGGGTCATATCTCCATGACTCCGGGGCCTAGAAACCGGGTTGAACTTCCTAGGGTCATGTCTGGGGGCCCTCTTTCACAGGGAGCCACCCATTTTCAAATGCTACATTTTCAACAAATTTTCACATTTTCAGCATGATAGCATGTCAAGGTTGCATTTCCAATAGCTTTTGAGCTCCAGGTTGGCAAAAAAAGTCTAAACTGGTGTCCTTTCTAGCTGGGGACACGTCACTTGGAGGGATTAACAGGGGCCCCGAGGTGGACCTCCATACCGATTTTCAAGTCTTGGGGACCCCCGGAACCCGAGATACAGCACCCTGAAAAATGTCTATGGGAAATCCCATTATAAAACCCCTTTGGGGCAACGCCCACCATCTGGCGGTGGGGTGGTGTTTGAACCCGTGGCTGATGTCTTTCTTTAGCCAAGACTCTTGTGCACGCAAAGAATGTCCTTCTGAGTTTGTTGGCCCAGGGGTTGTGGAGATACGGGTACTATAAGAGACCACCCCCTTCCCTATGGCAAATCCCATTATAAAAACACCATCGGGGTAAGGCTCAGCTAATGGCGGTCGTGGGTCTTACGAACTCGAAGGAACCCATTTTCTTTAGCTAAGATTGTTGTGCATCTAAAAAGAGTACAGACGCACCAATTTAAGTCCATTCCAAGTGTTTTGTGATCACAGTATCAGCCTGAGTGTATCGGAGCACAGTTTTGCACCAAAAGCGAGGGGAGGCAAAAAAAAGCACTATATACCCTATTCTTTAAGATATCACTTTGCAGTGCAAATTTGAGGAACGCAACCACTTAGCAACTTGCAAATTGGTACTGCAATTTAAAGGCCTGTAGTGTCAGACTGGTAGTGCCTAACTGATTCAAGTGTTTTTGGAATGATTCTTGCAAAGACTGATTTATAAGAAAAAAGAGAGATTGACAAACAGCATTTTGCTTTCTATGCAGAAACGGGCAACTACAAGAGGGTGTCAAACAAGCTGTGAATGTCCTAGGAGGCTACAGAGTACCTCTGAGTATGAATCCAGATGCTCGCAGTACCTGTTCTTAGATGTCCGAAACCACTGTATCGCTGTATAACTGTATACCCTATAAATATCACTTTTTATTGTGTATTTGAGGAACACAACCAATTACAAACTTCATTTGAATTGCTGTGCTATCAGAATATCAGTGTATAACTTTGCTGGGTATTGCAGTGTATGCTGGGTATCAAAAGGCCGTCAAAGTTACAAAAAAATAGGTGTGCTCCTAACCCAATACTTGTCTTTTTAATTCTGTGCATCCAAATACTTGTAGTTAAAAGCTTTAAGAATTAAGCTTACTGTTTGTTGTTCTGTCCTAAACCAGCAGTTTGTCACCCAGATTTATTAAATAAACGGGGGGGGGGGGGGGCATCATATTATTCTCCATTTTATTGTAACTGAGGTACCGTTCAGTTGAGCGAAAATTGTAAAGGGGTACTCGAGCTGAAACCTCCAGATAGAAGGGGTACAGTTTCAAAAAAAGGTTGAAAACCCTTGACCTACAGTATAAATGATCAGGAATAGATAAGGGAAATGCTGACTAATACAATACAATAGGATTTATTTGAAGTTGTTGAAGGGCACTGGTCTCTTAAACCCAGAAGTTCTGATAAACCCCTATGCCTCACTATATATTGATGGACATTACATAAGCAAATGAGATGACCTTTTTTTTTTGGTATACCATGTTCCTAAATGTTTTCTGAGGAGAGTAAAAAATACGTTAACTTTGATTCATGTACTCTTAAATGAATTAACGGTCCAGTTTATGGTAAACTGTGCATGCATGACTTAGAAACTCGGCTGTCAGCTAAGCAGAATATCTCAAACACTGGCCTGAATTCGAAAATGCAGAATTCGGAACGTTATCTGAAAACCAGAGCAGCCCAGAAATTGGGATGTTATCAAAGTGGCCCAGAATTTGGGACGTTATCTAAAAACCAAAGCGGCCCAGAATTTGGGACGTTATCTAAAAACCAAGGCGGCCCAGAATTTGGGACGTTATCTAAAAACCAAAGCGGCCCAGAATTTGGGATGTTATCTGCAAAGCAAATCGGCCCAGAATTTGGGACATTATCTGAAAAGTAAAGCAGCCCAGAATTTGCGACGTAAATGAAAACAGGGGCAGTCTATATGTAAAACTGTGATTACATTAGAGATAAACTAATGTATCCTGTAACAAAACTGCAATAGCGTATATGTTTTATATTAAAATATATCGCAAAAACGATTATATGCTACTTGAAAGAAAAAAGTACACCACCACAGAAAGCCAATTCTTACATTCGTGCATAACATGATAATTTATATAAAGTAATTCCTCATAGTTTGTAATATCAGTACAGTGTAATACCACATTATATTTTAATGGTAAGGTTGTGTAAAGCAGATCTCTCTCTCTATCTGATCACAATGTTAAAAATGCCTGCACGCTTTTCCACTCGTGTGACGAAGTATTCATGTGACAGACATGGACCAATCAAAACACGAGACTGTTATGCGGTTCCATCCCAAAAACCGGGCCTGTGTCATACCTCAGTTTGCCCATATGTTACCCTGAAATGACACATTCCCACCACTAGGGGCAGCTGTTAACTTGATAAACTCAGCAAGGTATACAAAAAAAATTCTTAAAGCAGTCATTTTTTGCTGGTGTTTAACAGTTTTACTAACACATGTAACTTAAAAAACAGTAATTACAGTGGAAAGGATTATATTTAGACGTACACATAGTACAGTATACAGACATACTGTAAACTAAGAAAACATTTTTTTAAGAACTGTTGCAGCTGCATCCACACGAAAAAAATAAAAATAAAACTGCGCTATGCTTTTTAAACCAACACAATCGAAACGATAAAATGCATAAAACATCAGCTTTACAATTCACATGAACAGTGTTCGCGCTAGGCCGCGCCATTGCGCCAATTCCCCCCTGAAATAAAAAATGCCCCGCTGAATTTCTCATACCGCGCCCGTGTGTCCCCCTTCCCAGACGAGACGCAATACCAATACGCAGTATATTAATGCATGTTGTATTAACATGACATGTCTGACGACAGGCTAATCTTTTTTACTTGTTTGTTTACACTTGCGTTTTCATAATTAAACTCCCTTGCTTTTATTCTCCAGTCCAGTAGAATGCGCTCGCACCCTCCCTGGTTACAGGCAGTTTCACAGTAAAGGCTGGACGACATCATCACTCAGACTTGTTTAACAACATGGCCCGGCTCAAATATAACCTTGTATCCCTGTTACACCCGACCATTACTTCTGGAAGGATAAGTAATCAGCTTCGGCAGTGACTGTTGAAATGTAGGCTATTATATTTGTGCTTAAAAATACTGTGAAATTCATCCGTTTTTAACTTCTCTATTTGCTAGACAAAATATCTGTCTGATGTTTGGAGATATGGAGTGATCTAGCAAGTGAATGGGAGAAATTTGAACTTGTACGTACTGCAATACAATTTATAGACAAAGTGCAGTAGATTTGTGAAACGAAAACCGCATCGACTTTAAAAAAAAAAAAAAAAAAAAAAAGTAGCCTACAGTAACGTTTTAAAATATGTGAAATGTGTCTTTTCTATGACAAAAAATGCTAAAATTCAGGACCAAAATAATTCAGTATGTGTTAAGCACCAACTGCCTCTTGGCCATATTTATTTATTTATTTATTTATTCATCTTGCATTGAGAAAACACCACTGGAATCGGAATAAAGGAAATTCTTATGTAATACAGTTCACGTGCAGTCACGGTTTTGGTAAGTAGCATTTTCAAAACCATATCATTATGTGCAGTATTAAAACATAGCAAATCCACAAAACCAACGAAACAGGGCGTTCCGTGCACACACGACTAATTTACATATTAAATATGTACGTTATAAATAAACCCTGTTGTTTAAATGTCATATAAACAGTTAAGCCGTTACTGCAGTCTGTCTTTGGGATAAAAAAAAAAAATACATATTTAAAAAAACTAAAAGTCTAGTCTTTAACTCATTTTATTTCCTGTGTGCGTTCATGACTGCAAGTCGATATATTTTTTTTCAATGACCCGATTAAAGTTTATTGTAACTTAAGTACTATCGGTTCATTTCCAAATAATGTATGGCCAATCAGAAACCGAAGTATTGTCATGCGGTCTAGTTTGACAAGCCGTTACGTCTGGTGTGAGAGTTTTTAGCTTTCAATCCAGTGAAAAAATATGGATTGTTGGCTCAATACTAGAACATTACTATCAAAGGGCGATCAAGACGAAATACCGTCAGATTAAAACCGCCAAAAATGTCTTGCGACTGAAGCTCTCTCCAATTTCCCTGCCATCATCTGTTATTTGTGTGGTATAACAAGCAGGGACATCCATCACACTGATACTAGGTAAGCGCTTTGTTATTGTTTTTTAATTAGCATCAGTACTGTACGTTTTAGTCACCAAGAATTAAAAAAAATGTCAATATATTTTCGTAATGAGGTCAGCTGTAGAGATGCATGGACAGTGAACTTTTCTTTGCCGCCTTTTCTGTAATTTTATTGTCCATAAAAATACATGATTGCCATTTGCTATCATGGAATAGTCCTATGTCATTTCTGAATGACTGAGTTTAGCACGGAGGCTTCGTTAATTTTAATTCATTAGTAGTTACAATAACATGATGTTGATGTTTCCAACAACTAGAAACCTGTTTGAGGGACTATTTTTATCCAAAAGTAAATATAATATATTTTTTTTCCATTATAATACTGTCACTTTTATAACTTTATCCATCACACGCTCCAAGGCTTGTGTGGTTTGTTGTATCATGTTATTGTACAGACCTTTTTTTCTGTTTTCATTTTATTATGACTGTATCTCAGATGGGGGTATGCGGTGGACTACTTTTTTGGAAAGGGGTATGCAGTTTAAACAGATTGAAAACCCCTGTTAATGTGATCTGGTACAATGAATGTCCTCTACTCAGTGATACACCAGCATCACTGTGACACATTTCCCAATATTTTCCCCAACAGTGACAGTGAGTATTGTAGAGCGTGTGAAGTGACATCGTTTGAGAAGTACGAGTGGACAAGTACAACGCAGTTAGAAGCAGAAAGGAGGAATTACATCTTTAAATTGAATCTTGAATTGCTTTAATCAGAAAACATTGCAGCTTAAAGCCTTGCAGCTGCGTGTATTTTTCTGATAACGAGCTGAAACTCGGAGCAGCTGATTCAAATTCCGCGGCGTTCTGAGACACGGGGGAGGGGTGGAGCCCGCAGCACAAACAAACAAAAGGCAGGCAGTCTTCCCAGCGACAGCGTGTGGAAGCGACATCATGGGAGAAGTACGAGTGGACAACGCAGATAGAAGCAGTTGAAAGCAGGTTGACAGCTGCAGAAGCTAAACTAAACTTCCACATACACCAAAAAAAAAAAAAAAAAAAAAAAGGTCTTCAAGCCAGTAATCTGTGACAACTGCATGATGTGTGATGTGGGAAATCCGAGAAAACCCAACAGAGCTCAACCAAGTTTGTGTAAAGTGCTACACGATCCAGGACTTGCTTCAGCGATTAAACCTGCTAGAAAAGGAGCTGGAGGAAATGAGACAGCAACAGGAGCTTGAGGAGCTGACACACCCACAATTCATGGAAGTCTGCACCCCTAGCAGACTGAAAGCCACCACAGAGATGGAAGAGAGTCGAAACAGCTGGGTTCAGATAGGCAGAAGCAGGGAAAAAAAGAAACTTTGTCAAACACAACCACCAGAAATCCAGACATCCAACAAATCTGAGCCACTTCAACATTGATGACCAAAACCAACATCAAGAGAATGAAAGGAACAACATCCAGGACCCTATAAACAGTGCTGACCAGGGAGCAAAAAGAAGGGAGGTCGTGATTGTTGGGGACTCAATATTGAGAAACGCAGGAAGTTCAGTTCGCAGTGTGGACCCCCTTACTACAACAGTGTGCTGCCTTCCAGGAGCCTCAGTCAAGCACATCAATGAGAACGTGGACAGGCTCCTAGAACGAACAGGAGACGACCCGGTAGTAGTCGTCCACATCGGTGCAAACAACATTGGAAGAGACAGACCAAGATCCCTGCAAAACAAATTCAGAGAGCTAGGAAGGAAATTAAAAGACAAGACCAAAACTGTGGTATTTTCTGGGATACTGCCGGCACCTTGCAAAGGACCATATGGACAGCTGGAAATACAAAATCAAAATGCATGGCTGAAATCGTGGTGCACACAGGAAGGCTTCACCTTTCTTGAACATTGGAGCACTTTCTACAACAAGGACTATCAATATAGGTGGGACGGACTGCACTTAAACAGAAAGGGAACCAATCTACTCGGAGAAAGGATCCTTGAGGAGGTCCAGAAGCATTTAAAGTAGAAAGGAAGGGGGGAGATAACAAAAAAACAGAAGGGAGACCACATCAAAACAAGGGCAACAACTCAGGTAAGACAACTATTAGATGCATTTATCTTAATGCTAGAAGTCTCAGAAACAAAATGTTAGAACTTGAAGCTACTGCACTAACAAGTAACTACGATGTGATAGGTGTTACAGAAACTTGGTTGTCTGAGAGTGATGGAGACAAATATAACATTAGTGGGTACACACTATATAGGAAAGACAGGCAGGACAGAAGAGGCAGAGGGGTAGCGCTATACATAAGAAATAGTCTTGAAGCCCAGGTGTTAAATCAGGACAAAGAAAACAACTCTGAATCAATATGGGTCAGAATAATGGACAAAAATTCAAAGGGCATAATATTAGGAGCATGCTATAGACCGCCAAATTCAGACGCTGAGCAAAATAATCTGTTATACAATGACATTCGAAATGCATGTAGAAAAGGAGAAGCCATACTAATGGGGGATTTCAACTTCCCCCGTATAAAATGGGAGAACCCGGTGGGGAGCACGACGGACGAAATTGAAATGGTGGAAATGACAAATGACTGCTTCCTAACGCAATTTGTCAAGGCACCGACTAGAGGGGAGCCATGCCTTGATTTAGTCTTTTCAAATAATGAAGACAGAATAACTAAAACAGAGGTCAGAGAGCCATTGGCAAACTCAGACCACAACATGGTCTCATTTGAAGTGATTTTTAAAACCTCAAAAGTAATGACTAAAGCTAAGTTTTACAATTTTAGAAAAGCAAACTATGAAGGTATGAAACAAAGACAAACAGAAGTAGATTGGAGTAAAATAGAGAAAACATCGACAGAAAAAGGATGACTGTTTTTTAAAAATGTAGTACTAGAGGCACAAAACAATTACATCCCAAAAGTAGACAAATCTAAATCTAAAACGAAATGGCCAAAATGGTTTAATAGATCAATTAAAAAAAATATTCAGCGAAAAAAGGCACTTTACAGAGCGTTTAAAAGGGACCAAAAACAAAGTACACAGAAAGAGTACTTGGAACTGCAAACACAAGTCAAAAAGGAAGTTAGAAAGGACAAGAGTGAGATATAAATCAATATTGCTAAGGGGGCTAAAACCAATTCCAAAATGTTTTTCCAATATTATAACAGCAAGAGAACATTCAAAGAGGAGGTTAAATGTCTAAGAGACACAAATGGCAAAATCATAGATGAAGAAAAAGAAATAGCAAATATATTAAATGATTACTTTTCACAGGTTTTTACAAAGGAGGACACGGACAACATGCCCCACATGTCGACCTGTTCCTATCCAATTTTAAATAACTTTAGCATAACAGAGGCAGAAATGTTAAAGGGACTAGGAGCTCTTAAAATAAACAAATCCCCTGGGCCAGATGAGATCCTCCCAATAGTACTCAAAGAAATGAAAGAAGTGATTTACAAACCGCTAACCAAGATCATGCAACAGTCTCTTGACACAGGGGTTGTACCGACAGACTGGAAAATTGCAAATGTAATACCGATCCACAAAAAGGGAGACAAAACCGAACCAGGTCACTACAGACCAGTAAGCCTGACTTCTATTATATGTAAACTTATGGAAACTATAATAAGATCCAAAATGGAAAAGTACCTATATGGTAACAATATCCTGGGAGAGAGTCAGCATTGTTTTAGGAAAGGGAGATCGTGTCTAACTAACATTGAAAATGGATAATTGCAAAGCATACGACATGGTTTATTTAGAGTTCCAGAAAGTTTTGACAAAGTCCCGCATAAAAGATTAATTCTCAAACTGAACGCAGTAGGGATTCAAGGAAATGCATGCACATGGATTAGGGAGTGGTTAACAGGTAGAAAACAGGAAGTACTGATTAGAGGAGAAACCTCAAAATGGAGCGAGGTAACCAGTGGTGTACCACAGGGATCAGTATTAGGTCCTCTGCTATTCCTAATCTACATTAATGATTTAGATTCTGGTATAGTAAGCAAACAGGTTAAATTTGCAGATGACACAAAAATAGGAGGAGTGGCAAACACTGTTGAAGTAGCAAAGGTCATTCAAAATGATCTAGACAGCATTCAGAATTGGGCAGACACATGACAAATGACATTTAATTGAGAAAAGTGTAAAGTATTGCATGCAGGAATTAAAAATATGCATTATAAATATCATATGGGAGATACTGAAATTGAAAAGTGGAACTATGAAAAAGACCCAGGAGTTTATGTTGACTCAGAAATGTCTTCCAGTCTAGACAATGTGGGGAAGCTATAAAAAAGGCCAACAAGATGCTCGGATATATTGTGAGAAGTGTTGAATTTAAATCAAGGGAAGTAATGTTAAAACTTTACAATGCATTAGTAAGACCTCACCTAGAATATTGTGTTCAGTTCTGGTCACCTCGTTACAAAAAGGATATTGCTGCTCAAGAAAGAGTGCAAAGAAGAGCAACCAGAATTATCCCGGGTTTAAAAGGCATGTCGTATGCAGACAGGCTAAAAGAATTGAATCTATTCAGTCTTGAACAAAGAAGACTACACAGCGATTTGATTCAAACATTAAAAATCCTAAAAGGTATAGACAATGTTGACCCAGGGGACTTTTTTGACCTGAAAAAAGAAACAATGACCAGGGGTCACAAATGGAGTTTAGATAAAGGGGCGTTCAGAACAGAAAATAGGAAGCACTTTTTTACACAGAGAATTGTGAGGGTCTGGAACCAACTCCCCAGTAATGTTGTTGAAGCTGACACCCTGGGATCCTTCAAGAAGCTGCTTGATGAGATTCTGGGATCAATAAGCTACTAACAACCAAACGAGCAAGATGGGCTGAATGGGGCCTCCTCTCGTTTGTAAACTTTCTTATGTTGTTCTTATGTTCTAGAGACACCTTGGTTGTATCTACAGCTTTACAGTTTTATTTTTGTTCTTCAGAAACAAAAGGTCAGTAAACCCTGCTGGCATATTTAAAAACAAACAAAAATAAGAAATGGTGGTTGGTTCTGAATTATCAAACATATTGACCCCCTCACTGAAAATGTCCCCCTAAAATTTAGAGTGGGGACACATTGACCCTCTGTCTGTAAGTCCTGGAGCAAACACTGCATGACTATAGTTTGCTTAAAAATCGTTCTATAATTATTTTTATGACTGAACTGTTGTCAAACAGTCACAAATCCTGAATCTGTTGAAACGAAACCGCGTGTGTAATCCATTTAAAAGATGCATGTGAGAAGGTGAGGGCGACTTTGGGGCCGTATCTTTCATTGCTAATCAAATGTATAGACAGAACGCTTCACAATCTCTTGCTCTATAAAATAGCGTTGTAACTGTAAAGATTGCATAGTTATTCATGGAGAATCATTTTAGTATAATTCGAGCTTACCAGCTTCTCAGCTGTGTTGCTGTTTGTTTACTTATAACCTCGTGGACATGCAGGCAATACTCACAAAGAATTTGAAAAAAATTACCGTCTTGTTGGGCTGTACAAAAATGTTCTGTAAAGACATTATTTTTTTAACCCATTCAAAAGACGCGTGGGACAGGTGGGGGGGGGGGCACTTTGGGGCCGTATTTTTCATTAAACTAGTTATATTTGGTAATGAATTGTATAGACAAACCTGTTCAGAATTGCTTGCTCTATGAAATAGTATTGTAAATGTAACGATCGCATAGTTGATCATGGAGAATAAAAAGCGGACATTTTATTTATTTTTATTTTTTTTTTTGAAGTGCTGTGGCAGCTACAGGATCTACTCGGAGGTAGGCTGACAGACTATTCTTATTAATATATAAATGATGTTTAATACGATATTCGTTTGGTTATTTGTATGTTTTAAAGTGTCTCTAGTTTAAACCTACCTCCACAATGTGTTGACAAGTCAATGGGAAAATTAAAAGTCTCAAAATAAAACTTATGAACAAATTCATTTTATTAAAGCTACCATGAGTATAATTTACAAATACATCGTCTCTAATTCAAGTGAATGGGTATACTGTACTGATACAGTGTCTGTTTTTTTTTTATTTCATAACTACATTCACAGTTATATGTATTTGTAAATTATACTCATGGTAGCTTTAATAAAATGAATTTGTTCATAAGTTTTACAAACTGCGTATAACTTTTATTTTGAGACTTTTAATTTTCCCATTGACTATTGAGTGCTATAATATAACTTTGGATGTGATTTATTTTGAAATAATTTGTTCTGTATTTGAGCCAACTCTCCAAAAGGTCTATTACCTGCAGAGCACAATAACTGCTCAATTTGTACTGTCTCTCTGGGTTCTGTTCCAGCTTCTTCTCTACGCTGTCCTGTTTATAATTCCTCGGCATAGGATTCGAGTGGTGTTACTCATGAATCGTGCACATGTTATGTCCTAGTAGCGGTTTGCTGACAGTTACATATGGAGAGCACCCCTGATAGCCAATCGTTACACTATTATCACTTTCTATTGCTTTAAAAAGAATGCACATTAAATGATAGTGGCATTAAAATATACAAAAACCAGTACATACTTTAGACTTTATATTGTGAAATTAAGAATAGGGCACCACACTCGAACACACACACGCACACAAACTCAAACAAAGAGTGATCTAGAATTTAGAACAATGTTAGCCTCTTATATGCATTATTTTCAAAGTCTATGTGACTGCAGACTATTTAGAATTGTGTGCATTCAAATAAAATTTAAATTGGCTACTAACCAATAATTCCAATATTTGTGCCAAAATTGACACAGTTAGCACAGTTGTGATGATAACGCTTCATCTATAATAACCAATGCGCTTAAATTTCACGATAACTGCTTGGAAGCCAGCCGTAAAGTTGCTCGCAGACAGCACCGGTAAGACACAGGTAGACGCACCAATTACAGCATTCTTACCTGCAATTCAGAGAGAGAGAGAGAGAGAGTGGACACTGGTTTCTTTTCTTGGATCGTCTGTTCAGTTCTTCTGAGTTCAGTGCTCCGCTTGTGTCTTTTTTTATACTGTTCCTTATCACTGGACTGGGAAGAGGGAGTTTTGGTTGAACCAATGGAGAGGGAAGAGAGGAGAGGCAGATAAGAGAGAGAGAGAGAGAGAGACACAGACAGACAGAGACAGACAGACAGAGACGGAGAGAGAGGCAGAGACAGACAGACACACAGAGATGGAGACAGAGGAGAGTTACCCAGATGAAAATATATATTAAAATATATTTGTAACTTTACAACATCACTACGAACTCTCTTGTACTTCTCACTTTATTTTTTTGTATTTGCGTTTCCGATCTGCTCTGCGTGTTGCTGGGGTGCCCTGGTGGACAGGGGCTGCCATTGCATACTATACTGTACATAATAGAATAGAACAGATTGGATACAGGGGGTAAAACGAGGGGCGTGGCTTCCACACTATTTGCAAGCATCATGCAGTCCTTTAGCGATCAATACTACTTGGAATAGGGATACCCTGGGCTACTGTGTGGAATCATTTAAAGTGTGCTTCTAGAACCCCAGTCAGCAGCTCATACACTACAATTCTACTCGCAGAACATATGCAACTCCTTCTAAACTGGTTTCAGACAAAGCTGACTCCTAACCCTTTATGTACGCTGTATCCTCTGGGTACCATTGGCACTTTTTCACATATGATTTGGGAGTTGCCCTGATGTAGTTGTGTTCTGGAATTGTCTCCTTTACTTTGTCTAAGATTCTTGACAGACACGTTCCTTGTTCCCCTAAAGTTTGTTCTTGCAGCAGAAGCAGATATGGTGTCATGGCAGCAAAACTAATGATAGCCCTTCCCTGGTGCCAATGGATCCTCACTTTCCTTCACATTACTCATATGGAGCTTTCCATCGTCCAGATCCATGGTGCCAGGGAGGGGACTGTGTCTGCCTGGAGGTTGGCTGCAGACTGTGTTAAATCCCTATTAGACAGACCCATATTCACTGACTGAGTTTGGCTTTTCGTGGTCCTTCTCAGGGTGGGTGGGGGAGTGGGGAGTGGGGAGTGGGGAGGGGGCTGCCACCAGGGGTAGTGGGGGGGGTGTGTGTTCTGTTGTGTTGTGTGGGTTCTTCACCACTGTAAGGAGCTACAGTGGAGTCTCAGCTGTTGTGTTGTGTGGGTATTCCTTGAGCAAGCTTGATGTGAGCCAAATTTGTTCCAATTCCTTCTTCTAACTTGGTCTTCTGTTTGATAGCTCCTCTTTAATGGATGATTTTTTTTAAATTCGGTGTTTTGCAGGTTTTCATGAAAAGCTGGTAAGACACATGAATTTAAGATTAACGGGGGCTCCCGAGTGAAGCATCCAGCTAAGGCGCTTCACCGGAAGTGTGGGTGCGCCCTATAGCCTGGAGACCGCTGGTTCCCACCCAGGCTATGCCATTGCTGACTGTGGCCGGGAGTCTCAAGGGGGGGTGGCGCACAGCTGGCCGTGCTTGAGCTGCCCAGGTTGGGAGGGCTTAGGTCGGTAGGGTAAATCCTTCTCTCACCACTGGGTTGCACAAGCGACTCCTGCGGTGGCCGGGCGCCTGCCTGCCTGCGAGTTTTCTCTGATGCAATAGTTCTGGTTGGCTAAGCTGCCGGCTTGCAGTGTGACAAGAGGAGGACGGCTGACGGCACGGGTTTCGGAGAACGCGCATGATGAGTCTTCATCTCTCCGCCGAGTCGAAACGGGAAGTTGCATCGCTGAGACAAGGTCTTAAATACAATTGGTTATTCCAAATTGGGGAGAAAATGGGGTAAAAATTATGAAATTGATTAAAAAGAAAAAAAAAAAAGATTTTAAGATTAACAAGAGCTGCTCAGTGGTCCCAGGCAGCTGTTGTGGACGCCAAGACAGATTCTGAGAGCTGCAAGAAAATGGCTACAGTATGTTTTTGCAGTATGTTAAAATATATTTTTGCAATATGTTATATGTTTTTTATTCATTCAGGACTGAGCACCTGAATAACTAACACACTAATTCAAAATGCATTACATTCACTGTACAAAGCCTATTCATTCAAGACTGATACAATTTATAATGACATGCAAACTTACTCAACAGCAGACAGACCCCAGCGATAAAGCCTATAAGAGTCTATTCATGATGGACTGAGCGAATGAAAAGCGAACACACCTCTATTCACAGTCACATGCGCCACAGTCACACGTGCTGTTGAATCCTGTTTACACACTGCGATAAACCTAAATATCAAACAAATCTCATTCAAAACGCTGTTAAAAAGCCTATTCATTCACACTTACTCAAGACACAAAGACACAGTTACACACACAACCACAAATGCACGCACTCACACACACACCCCTATAAAAAATATGTATTTTCATTATGTTGTATATTGCAATATAATTAAAATTAAATATATTTTGAATGAATATATCAGTACATTTTCTTTAAAATATGACATTTAGGCTACGAAACATAGGGCCTAGATGTTTTTAAAAGAATTTAAAATACACTTTAAAAAACCACTAAGACAATTGTAACACTGGGCTCTATTCATAAAAGTGTCGGTGTTTCTAACTTTAAGAAATCTTTTCCGAACATTCCGTGTTTACACCTTTTCCTGAAATTATGAGCGATTCATCAAAGTTTCAGTTTGAAAATCCGACAGTTGGGAAGCCTTTTCTGTCGTTTTTCCATGCATAAATTAAAATAGGGGTTACCTACGGACCGCCTACGAGACAGGACAATCTGAAGAAAAAGGGAGACCCAAGTCGATCCACGAATTGTGGACTGAAGGCAAAAAAAGTTGGAACAAAAGGGTAATAAACCAAAAGTGAAGCATTAACCAATTGCAAGTGACATCACTACCGGTAACGTTTGCTGCAAGGTTCCATTAATTATGATGCTACTGAACTGCACCGAACTGCAAATATGAAGGATTCTCTATTTTACTGCAGCCAGTTGAAGGCTGTTTAAATGTTTAATCTATTTCCGTTGAGTCAGGGTAGATGCTATTACTTGTATTGCATGTCCCCATTCATGTTTCACTGTCGGCTCTTTAAACTCATAATCCTCTATTTGATTCTGCAACACAGTAACGCTGTGGAAACTGTTCATTTTGTGTTTTTAGAAACTTCAGAAGCTGAGTTTAAGAAACTGAAGCAGGGCGAGTTGATTGTAGCGATCAAGAGAATTCAAATTTCAATCAGCTTTTAATAATAATGCTGCTGCTGTTGTTTTCTGTGCTTCTTTTCCAGATCAGGAAGAAATACAAGAGAAATTCAGTAAGAAAATCTGTTTGTTTTCTCTTCTCATGTGCTGGTTAACTGGGTACTGCAAGAAATACTACAAATGCAATGTCAGTTTAGTTTTGAACTAAAAGTCTTTTTCAGTGTCATTGAAGGCATTGAGAAAGACTTCTAGTGGAAACACGTAGCACTGGACTGATTGAGTTCCTCTCTGTATTTTCTAACTCCTGTGCTGGGTTTAATATTTCAGGATAAGCACTAAATAGGTACCTAATTCACGGTCCATGTTTTGTAAATTTCACAGTGTTGTGAGAAAGCATGAATATATACGAGTCAAACCCATCTCCAACGTAGCTGAGATACACAAACATACACCCAATAAAGTACCAGCATCATTTATTATTATTATTATTATTATTATTATTTATTATTATTATTATTATTATTATTATTATTTATTTCTTAGGAGACGCCCCCCCTTACGACTAACAGTTGTATACAAAAATACATTTCAAAAATCACACAGTACAATTATTAATACAATTAAGAGCAGGATACAAAATACAATGACTTCTTCAGTTCTACTAAGTACCAGTATAAGACACAGTATGATTCAATATCCGAGCAGATAACCGTGTCAGTGATAGTTACATCAGGATACGATGAAATGCAAAAATCGTATCGACTCGGGAGAGAAGATGACAAGCGTCCGTGCCATTATATGAGCACTATAATGAAAACTGCAGAAAGTGGCCCAGCTCTATTGAAAGTGAAACGTGTGACATGTTCTCTTCTTCTGTTTAGATGCAGTAGGATATGTTTCCAGCAGAGGTAAGCCCTGTGAATCTGCACACATTCATTTCTAGTCATGAGAATAACATACTGGCTGATTTCATTCATCACTGTTTTCATTGTCTTTTAGCGTGGGGACTGGTTTGTAAAGCTAAAGGTAAGTTTGAATTTACTAATTTACATTTTGTGAATTTCATTCTTGTGACAAAGAATGAAAAGATATTTTATTGTATTAGAAAGGACAGCATACATCAGGCTAGGACAGCAGAGACATGCAAATCTCAAGACTATATAGAGAATAGATTTCTCAGCACTAACTAATTTACATTGTTACTGAATTCTTATTGGAAATACTTCCTGGTGATTATAAACCCATATATTGTAGTACAAAGACTATAAAGCAGATTATACCTGAAACAAAACCCATCAATTCAAGTTTTTGTTAAATCCATTCCAATAGATACACAGCTGTACCCTAGTAAAAAAACATTATTCATTTTTATTTTTTTTTAGATGAAGTGACCCTGAACCCTGACACAGCCGGCCCGGGACTCGCAGTCGATGTAGAGAACTCTCAAGTGAAATGGACTGGGAGGAAGAAATCAGCAGAGTGGCCCAGTGTGCTGAGCAGGGAGGTGTTCACTTCAGGGACACGCTACTGGGAGGTGGAGGTGGGTGAGAAGGGTCACTGGGCTGTAGGGGTCTCCACACAGCCTAGAGAGAAGATCATACCTGAGAAACCGGAGGAGGGCTACTGGCTTGTGAGGCTGTCAGCTAGAGGGAAGAAGTATGAAGCAGTGGGCAAGAGTCTCGTCACCAAGCCTGCTCTATTCCCACGAGAGATCCAGTCCCCAGTCACTAACCCTCCTGTACCGCAAGCAGGGATCCAGTCCCCAGTCACTAACCCTCCTGTACCTCTTGCAGAGATCCAGTCCCCAGTCACTAACCCTCCTGTACATCAAGCAGAGATCCAGTCCCCAGTCACTAACCCTCCTGTACCTCTTGCAGAGATCCAGTCCCCAGTCACTAACCCTCCTGTACATCAAGCAGAGATCCAGTCCCCAGTCACTAACCCTCCTGTACCTCAAGCAGAGATCCAGTCCCCAGTCACTAACCCTCCTGTACCTCAAGCAGAGATCCAGTCCCCAGTCACTAACCCACATGTACCTCAAGCAGAGATCCAGTCCCTAGTCACTAACCCTCCTGTACCTCAAGCAGAGATCCAGTCCCCAGTTACTAACCCTCCTGTACCTCAAGCAGAGATCCAGTCCCTAGTCAATAACCCTCCTGTACCTCAAGCAGAGATCCAGTCCCCAGTCACTAACCCTCCTGTACCTCCAGCAGAGATCCAGTCCCCAGTCACTAACCCTCCTGTACCTCCAGCAGAGATCCAGTCCCCAGTCACTAACCCTCCTGTACCTCAAGCAGCGATCCAGTCCCCAGTTACTAACCCTCCTGTACCTCAAGCAGAGATCCAGTCCCTAGTCACTAACCCTCCTGTACCTCCAGCAGAGATCCAGTCCCCAGTTACTAACCCTCCTGTACCTCAAGCAGCGATCCAGTCCCTAGTCAATAACCCTCCTGTACCTCAAGCAGCGATCCAGTCCCCAGTTACTAACCCTCCTGTACCTCTTGCAGAGATCCAGTCCCTAGTCAATAACCCTCCTGAACCTCAAGCAGAGATCCAGTCCCTAGTCAATAACCCTCCTGTACCTCAAGCAGAGATCCAGTCCCCAGTCACTAACCCTCCTGTACCTCCAGCAGAGATCCAGTCCCCAGTCACTAACCCTCCTGTACCTCCAGCAGAGATCCAGTCCCCAGTTACTAACCCTCCTGTACCTCAAGCAGAGATCCAGTCCCTAGTCAATAACCCTCCTGTACCTCAAGCAGAGATCCAGTCCCCAGTCACTAACCCTCCTGTACCTCCAGCAGAGATCCAGTCCCCAGTCACTAACAATCCTGTACCTCCAGCAGAGATCCAGTCCCCAGTCACTAACCCTCCTGTACCTCCAGCAGAGATCCAGTCCCCAGTCACTAACCCTCCTGTACCTCAAGCAGAGATCCAGTCCCTAGTCACTAACCCTCCTGTACCTCAATCAGGGATCCAGTCCCCAGTCACTAACCCTCCTGTACCTCAAGCAGCGATCCAGTCCCTAGTCAATAACCCTCCTGTACCTCAAGCAGCGATCCAGTCCCTAGTCAATAACCCTCCTGTACCTCAAGCAGAGATCCAGTCCCCAGTTACTAACCCTCCTGTACCTCTTGCAGAGATCCAGTCCCTAGTCAATAACCCTCCTGAACCTCAAGCAGAGATCCAGTCCCTAGTCAATAACCCTCCTGTACCTCAAGCAGAGATCCAGTCCTCAGACCCTCTCTCTCTCACACTGCAACGCAAGCTCTATAAAGTGGGGATGTATCTGGAATATAAGAAAGTCCAGATAGAGGGAGTTGACTGTGAGAAAAGGGAGTTGTCATTCTACAATGTGTACGATGCTGACAATAGATATAAAATCCACACTTTTAAAGGTGTCCCTGATTTCCATTACACGAGAGTAGATGTTAAAACTTCATGCTGATTTGAACTCGGCTCAGATAAGTTCTTTACTGTGCGACGCAGCTCTTGGCCACTGAATCCGACGTCTCTGAGAAAATAGGGTTGTAGAGTGTGCCACAAATCCTTGACAACCCACCTCCACTGGGTAAACCCGGACTCTCCATCCTCGCTGTTCCGCTTCAGTGGCTAGTTGAGCATACCGCAGTTTCTTCCTCTCATACGCCTCATCTACAGCATCCTCCCATGGCACTGTTAACTCTACCAGTTAACTAGGTGAACAAGGCGTGCTGATCTAGACCACAAGACAATATCTGGTCGAAGGTTAGTGGTGGCCTACCCACTAGTAGTCTACCCTGTCTTCAGCCCAGGCTGTCAGGATAAAGCACCTTTGAAAATCAGCAATTTGAACCCTGAGTATGTGAACCCCCCTGGTGATGTGTCCTCTGAAGTGGAATAGTGAAACCTGTACAATATTATTCTTATTACAGCTGCGTTTTTCCTCCATTATTATTTGCAGAGAGCAGTGACCCAGTACCTAGTCGCTAACTTTCTTTTTTAATTTTTGAAATCGCCAATTATTTTTACCCCCGTTTTCTCCAAGCCCACCTCCTCTTTTCACACTGCAAGCCGACAGCGAAGCCAAACCAGGCCTGTCTGTCACACCGACAGAGGAAAAAATAGAGTTCCCCCCACAACTCAGGCAGGCAGGCAGGCAGGTGCCCGGCCGCCACAGGAGTCGTTGGTGCAGTGCAGTGGTGAGACAAGGATTACCCTGCGTCCCCCCCCCCCCCGGTGAAGCGTCTCAGCTGGATCCAACGCCACTCTGGAGCCCTCTCCTTCCCTGTCTTCAGCTCAGATAAATCACCAAATTGAACTGAAGTGATCAAACAAGGAACAAAAACTAATCCTGACCAGACGTGCTGAGAAATCTATTCTCTATATAGTCTTGAGATTTGCATGTCTCTGCTGTCCTAGCCTGATGTATGCTGTCTTTTCTAATACAATAAAATATCTTTTCATTCTTTGTCACAAGAATGAAATTCACAAAACATTGTGTTCTTTATTTCCAGCCCAGCATTGCAATTTAACATCAGCAGAATAGACTGGGAAAGAATTCCATTGGAAACACTGCAGTTTGAGAACACTGCTACACTATATAGACTGGGCTAGTGGAATTGTTTTGGAAGCACTGCAGTTTGAGATCACTAGACTAGACTATATAGACTGGGCTAGTGGAATTGCATTGGAAACACTGCAGTTTGAGATCACTGATAGACTGTGTATACTGGGCTAGTGGAATTGTATTGCAAACACTGCAGTTTGAGATCACTAGACTAGACTATATAGACTGGACTAGTGGAATTGCATTGGAAACACTGCAGTTTGAGAACACTGCTAGACTATATAGACCTGGCTAGTGGAATTGCATTGGAAGCACTGCAGTTTGAGATCACTGATAGACTGTGTATACTGGGCTAGTGGAATTGTTTTGGAAACACTGCAGTTTGAGATCACTAGACTAGACTATATAGACTGGACTAGTGGAATTGCATTGGAAACACTGCAGTTTGAGAACACTGCTAGACTATATAGACCTGGCTAGTGGAATTGCATTGGAAGCACTGCAGTTTGAGATCACTGCTAGACTATATAGACTGGGCTAGTGGAATTCCTTTGGAAACACTGCAGTTTGTGATCACTAGACTAGACTATATAGACTGGACTAGTGGAATTGCATTGGAAACACTGCAGTTTGAGATCACTGCTAGACTATATAGACTGGACTAGTGGAATTGCGTTGGAAGCACTGCAGTTTGAGATCACTGCTAGACTATATAGACTGGACTAGTGGAATCGCATTGGAAACACTGCAGTTTGAGATCACTGCTAGACTATATAGACTGGGCTAGTGGAATTGTATTGGAAACACTGCAGTTTGAGATCACTAGACTAGACTATATAGACTGGACTAGTGGAATTGCATTAGAAACACTGCAGTTTGAGATCACTGCTAGACTATATAGACTGGACTAGTGGAATTGCATTGGAAGCAATGCAGTTTGAGAACACTGCTAGACTATATAGACCTGGCTAGTGGAATTGCATTTGAAGCACTGCAGTTTGAGATCACTGCTAGACTATATAGATTAGGCTCGTGGAATTGCATTGGAAACACTGCAGTTTGAGATCACTGCTAGACTATATAGACTGGACTAGTGGAATTGTTTTGGAAACACTGCAGTTTGAGATCGCTAGACTATATAGACTGGGCTAGTGGAATTCCATTGGAAACACTGCAGTTTGTGATCACTAGACTAGACTATATAGACTGGACTAGTGGAATTGCATTGGAAACACTGCAGTTTGAGATCACTGCTAGACTATATAGACTGGACTAGTGGAATTGCATTGGAAACACTGCAGTTTGAGATCACGGCTAGACTATATAGACTGGGCTAGTGGAATTGTATTGGAAACACTGCAGTTTGAGATCACTGCTAGACTATATATACTGGGCTAGTGGAATTGTTTTGGAAACACTGCAGTTTGAGATCACTAGACTAGACTATATAGACTGGACTAGTGGAATTGTATTGGAAACACTGCAGTTTGAGATCGCTAGACTAGACTATATAGACTGGGCTAGTGGAATTGTATTGGAAACACTGCAGTTTGAGATCCCTGCTAGACTATATAGAGTGGGCTAGTGGAATTGCATTGGAAACACTGCAGTTTGAGATCACGGCTAGACTATATAGACTGGGCTAGTGGAATTGTATTGGAAACACTGCAGTTTGAGATCACTGCTAGACTATATAGACTGGACTAGTGGAATTGCATTGGAAACACTGCAGTTTGAGATCACTGCTAGACTATATAGACTGGACTAGTGGAATTGCATTGGAAACACTGCAGTTTGAGATCACTAGACTAGACTATATAGACTGGACTAGTGGAATTGCATTGGAAGCACTGCAGTTTGAGATCACTGCTAGAGTATATAGACTGGACTAGTGGAATTGCATTGAAAACACTGCAGTTTGAGATCACTAGACTAGACTATATAGACTTGGCTAGTGGAATTGTATTGGAAACACTGCAGTTTGAGATCACTAGACTAGACTATATATACTGGGCTAGTGGAATTGTTTTGGAAACACTGCAGTTTGAGATCACTAGACTAGACTATATAGACTGGGCTAGTGGAATTGCATTGGAAACACTGCAGTTTGAGAACACTGCTAGACTATATAGACTGGACTAGTGGAATTGCATTGGAAGCACTGCAGTTTCAGAACACTGCTAGACTATATAGACTGGACTAGTGGAATTGTATTTGAAACACTGCAGTTTGAGATCACTAGACTAGACTATATAGACTGGACTAGTGGAATTGCATTGGAAACACTGCAGTTTGTGATCACTGATAGACTATATATACTGGGCTAGTGGAATTGTTTTGGAAACACTGCAGTTTGAGATCACTAGACTAGACTATATAGACTGGACTAGTGGAATTGTATTGGAAACACTGCAGTTTGAGATCACTAGACTAGACTATATATACTGGGCTAGTGGAATTGTTTTGGAAACACTGCAGTTTGAGATCACTAGACTAGACTATATAGACTGGACTAGTGGAATTGTATTGGAAACACTGCAGTTTGAGATCACTAGACTAGACTATATAGACTGGACTAGTGGAATTGCATTGGAAACACTGCAGTTTGTGATCACTGATAGTCTATATAGACTGGGCTATTGGAATTGCATTGGAAACACTGCAGTTTGAGATCACTGATAGACTATATAGACTGGGCTAGTGGAATTGCATTGAAAACACTGCAGTTTGAGATCACTAGACTATATAGACTGGACTAGTGGAATTGTATTGGAAACACTGCAGTTTGAGATCACTAGACTAGACTATATAGACTGGGCTAGTGGAATTGCATTGGAAACACTGCAGTTTGAGATCACTGATAGACTGTATAGACTTGGCTAGTGGAATTGTATTGGAAACACTGCAGTTTGAGATCGCTAGACTAGACTATATAGACTGGGCTAGTGGAATTGTATTGGAAACACTGCAGTTTGAGATCCCTGCTAGACTATATAGAGTGGGCTAGTGGAATTGCATTGGAAACACTGCAGTTTGAGATCACGGCTAGACTATATAGACTGGGCTAGTGGAATTGTATTGGAAACACTGCAGTTTGAGATCACTGCTAGACTATATAGACTGGACTAGTGGAATTGCATTGGAAACACTGCAGTTTGAGATCACTGCTAGACTATATAGACTGGACTAGTGGAATTGCATTGGAAACACTGCAGTTTGAGATCACTAGACTAGACTATATAGACTGGACTAGTGGAATTGCATTGGAAGCACTGCAGTTTGAGATCACTGCTAGAGTATATAGACTGGACTAGTGGAATTGTTTTGGAAACACTGCAGTTTGAGATCACTAGACTAGACTATATAGACTGGGCTAGTGGAATTGTATTGGAAACACTGCAGTTTGAGATCACTGCTAGACTATATAGACTGGACTAGTGGAATTGCATTGGAAACACTGCAGTTTGAGATCACTGCTAGACTATATAGACTGGACTAGTGGAATTGCATTGGAAACACTGCAGTTTGAGATCACTAGACTAGACTATATAGACTGGACTAGTGGAATTGCATTGGAAACACTGCAGTTTGTGATCACTGATAGACTATATATACTGGGCTAGTGGAATTGTTTTGGAAACACTGCAGTTTGAGATCACTAGACTAGACTATATAGACTGGACTAGTGGAATTGTATTGGAAACACTGCAGTTTGAGATCACTAGACTAGACTATATAGACTGGACTAGTGGAATTGTATTGGAAACACTGCAGTTTGAGATCACTAGACTAGACTATATAGACTGGACTAGTGGAATTGCATTAGAAACACTGCAGTTTGAGATCACTGCTAGACTATATAGACTGGACTAGTGGAATTGCATTGGAAACAATGCAGTTTGAGAACACTGCTAGACTATATAGACCTGGCTAGTGGAATTGCATTTGAAGCACTGCAGTTTGAGATCACTGCTAGACTATATAGATTAGGCTCGTGGAATTGCATTGGAAACACTGCAGTTTGAGATCGCTAGACTATATAGACTGGGCTAGTGGAATTGTATTGGAAACACTGCAGTTTGAGATCACTAGACTAGACTATATAGACTGGGCTAGTGGAATTGCATTGGAAACACTGCAGTTTGAGATCACTGATAGACTGTATAGACTTGGCTAGTGGAATTGTATTGGAAACACTGCAGTTTGAGATCACTAGACTAGACTATATAGACTGGACTAGTGGAATTGTATTGGAAACACTGCAGTTTGAGATCACTAGACTAGACTATATAGACTGGGCTTGTGGAATTGCATTGAAAACACTGCAGTTTGAGATCACTAGACTAGACTATATAGACTGGGCTAGTGGAATTGCATTGGAAACACTGCAGTTTGAGATCACTGATAGACTATATATACTGGGCTAGTGGAATTGTTTTGGAAACACTGCAGTTTGAGATCACTAGACTAGACTATATAGACTGGGCTAGTGGAATTGTATTGGAAACACTGCAGTTTGAGATCACTGCTAGACTATATAGACTGGACTAGTGGAATTGCATTGGAAACACTTCAGTTTGAGTACACTGCTAGACTATATAGACTGGACTAGTGGAATTGCATTGGAAACACTGCAGTTTGAGATCACTGATAGACTATATAGACTGGGCTAGTGGAATTGCATTGGAAACACTGCAGTTTGAGAACACTGCTAGACTATATAGACTGGGCTAGTGGAATTGCATTGAAAACACTGCAGTTTGAAAACACTGCTAGACTGTATAGACTCGACTATACTGTACTAAACAATACTGTACTGTTGGTAGTGTCAAAAACACTATGGTACAGTACTATGGTAACCTTATGGTAAAATGTCTGATGGGAAGCTAGAAAGTCAAAAGAAGGAGACCGAAGGCAGGAATAGATGCTGAATTATTATTTTATTAGGTTCACACTCGACGGACTACATTGATGTTGTTTTAATAATTCTCATTATTTTAACAAAATCTCAGGTTGGCCTTCTCAGTAAGGTGTCTCCGAGCGGGCTGTTGCAATCAATCAATTGCAGAATTGCACGCGTGGACTGTTATTATCAACAACGCGTATAAAATGAACTGGACGCCTATTTTCACAGGTAACATCAACTCGTGCTTCCTTTCTCTGGGCATTACTGTAAGACATGTGTGTGTTTGGTGTGAGGTTATAAAGAGTATGTGAATTCATGCTCCTACAGTCTCCATGGCCTTGAGTTCCACAAATTGTATTGAATGTGTTTGCATCACTAATAACAAATGTATGGATGTTCCTATCGACAGGGATGCACCGGACTGCTATTACATTGTTCCAGTTGGTAGGCACTTGAGAAATAAGATGTCTGTTGTTAAACTGATCATTACCTCTGTTTTCAGGTTGACAACAACATCTAACAGTAGGCCTGTTCCTGTTTACATCATAATTACCCTGACCGTACACTTCATTTCCCACAGTAAACAAACACCTGTTAAACACTCTGATACGTTTGACGTAAACGTTGTTGAATTGTTGATTTGTATTCAATGGCTTATATCTTTGGTGCGGTTCTTGGTATTCCCCACACGGCACGGCCTGAGCAGAGGGAGTGGTGTGATACATGAAGAGCTGCAACAGGATGAGAGCGACCTTCCCTTCCATCTTCATTTACCTGAAGGGGGGAAGAGAGAAATCAGAAATCTCCATGAAGTTTCACGATGGGAAAGACAGAAAAACACCCATCATTGTTCCTAACCACTTTTTGTAACGCGAGGTGACGGATTTAAAATAAAAAATGTTTTTTGGATTGTTTACGTTTAATCGAGCCAGGATGACATTGCATGGCACGCGCATGTATTTTTCAGAACTACATTTCCCATCATCCTCCCGATCACTGGTAAATCCATCTCAGTCACAGATGTGATGGGACAGTGAAGCCTCATGAACCAAATGCATTAATAATTAAGTTTGCATGAAGAGTTATTGACTCCTGATGTGATGATGTGTATGCACGTTTGGGTCAAAAACTCGAAAGAATCAAGGTTAAAAACAACAACCACAGAAAAGGACAAGGTCAATTTCCAAAACACGTGAACAGGACGTAACAATGACGAGAAGACGAGAAATCACCGCCCATTTCAATATGTAAACCCACGTGACGAGCTCCTTTTCAAATACATGGGAGGGGTCTAGCATAGATCACTGCGATGCGTCAGTCAGTGGTGTGCTTTAAAATACCTGGGTTGGACAGCTTCATTACCTCTGAGTTATTACCTTCAATTGACGAGTCTAGTTGAAACTAACCCTGACCCCCCCACTAGTTCTCCATGTGTATCGGTGGAAGAATCCACTGATAAACTGGGCAGCAGTGTAGAGTAGTGGTTAGGGCGTCCAGACCAGAGGGTCGCAGGTTCAATTCCAGGTGGGGGGATGTCACAGAGTGGCTTTGTGAATTACGTCAGGCCAGAAAGCAGTACACAGACACAGTGGTGAGGAAAGAAACTGAGTTGCGGCAGCGCTCAGTGTTTAATAAACAAATAAATAAAAAGGTTGAACAAAACAGAAGACAGGACACGGCACTTGCGCCAAAATAAATAGACAAACAAAACGGATTAACACTAAACAAACAGTGGACTAAGAGACAAACAAACACGGTGAGTACAAACACCACTTATACTTCTAATTATCGTTTATTTCACCTCCTCTCCACACCCGTTCTCCACTCACCGAACACACAACCCCGAGTGAATGAAATGTGCATCTATATATACTGTTGTGCCGGGATTCAATTACTAATTAATTATGCACTTGAATCCCAGCACGTGAATTAATTATGTGCAACCTCGTGCTCACATATTAAATACTTTAAATGCACGTGAAGTGAAGTGCAATCCCCGTGCCTAAATACAATTATACATTTTAAATAACTCGTGTTGCACACATCCATTTATATCCCGTGCAGCCATCTCTATACACCAACATTAACACACGTAACATACAACATATAACACACAAATGGACACAGGGGCGGGGCACATTGCCACAGGGGGACACTGCTGTTGTACCCTTGAGCAAGCAAGTACTTTACCTAGATTGCTCCAGTAAAAATGGGTAATTGTATGTAACAAATAATGTGATATAATTGTAACAATTGTAAGTCGCCCTGGATAAGGGGCATAGCGTCTGCTAAGAAATAAATGATATTAATAATAGGCCTACACTGGGGATCATGTTGGCGCACTTGATTCATCGATTGTGGGTGGGTTCCCCTGTGAAATTAAGTCCCTAACTGTAACTGTATTAGTACATTTTGATTGGGTGTGTTTGATGTCTTTAGGGTGAACGTACTGGGGTGCTAGGGAAGAAGAGGAAGTATAAGGTGGGGCGGAGCGGTAGCGCGTGGGGAGCTGGTGCCCCAGTTGGCAGTGGAGCAGCTGTATGTTTCTCCTCCTCGTTGGTTTAAATAAAGTGTGTTGAACTGCATACCCCCCTCCCCCCTCAACGTTTCACTACAATATATATATATTTATATATAAGAAACAACGCCAAACCCCGTTTTGTATTTATGAATTGCGCTTCCCTGCTTCTGCGTTTCATTTCCCTCCACTCACGTGACACTGGCACTTCAACAATGCCGTTCATCCTATCTGTTTAAATAGACTGAAGCCGGCCTGTGTCCGCTCAGAAAAGCGAGCAGTCAAACCGGCTGTGCACATGCCCAGTAGCAGCCAGCCGTCAGCCAGGACTGGCTATGATTGGGTTAAAAAAAAAAAAAAAAAAAAAAAAAAAAAGTCTGGAAGGAGCGCAGCCGGCTAGCGAACACTGTGATCGAGCGACCAGTGCGCATGTGCCAAGACAACAACATGTAAATATGAGCAGCAGTATGGCCAGCTCCACTTTGTTCCTCTCATCTCTGTCTTGCAAGGTGTGATACTGTGGCATCTGCCGCATACATTTAAATTTCAAGTTAGAGATGCTGCAGTAAGCGCACCATGTGTTGCAGCTTAACAGTGCAGCACTAAGCCGGGGGGTTCAGAATGTTTAAAAGAGATTTCCAATTTGTCTCTTTCGTTTCGTTTTTCTATTGGTTGTCTGTAGCAGCGCAACTTATTCGAGAATTTTTTTTTCTGGTGCTATAAATAGTACCGTTGTTGCGCCATGTGGGGGCGCTCCTAACTTGCCTTGAGAGTTCCTGCCGTCCTTGTTCGTTCTTGTTGAGTTGCTCTAGCAAGAGCTGGTTCTGGTCTCGGTTTCCTAAGCCCGCGCAGATCAAACACAGCAGCTGCCAAATCTGTAGCCTTATAGTTTTGTTTTTAAACTCAGCAAGCATTTTATTAGTTTGCTCCGCCTGTGGTGGTTTTCGGGTCTGCTGCTATATAGCCTGGATCATTTTGGATTTACAGGGTTGCTGTTTAGAAAAGTTTTTTTTTTTTTGATTTGTTTATCGGACTGGGTCATTGAGTCGCCGTGGGGCAAGAAGGATCATTTATTTTCCTTTCCTTTCTTCTTTTTCACTGTGGCTTCGCTCTATCCCCTCTATTAAGTTTATTCACCTATTTAATGCAGGGAGGTTATCATTCCATTATTGATTGGCTTTTGCTAAGGGCGAGGTTGTTACAATATTTTACGGTAAGACAGAAAACGTTTAAGCTGTTTAAATGTTAAAATAAAATCCACAAGTCGAATTATCGTTGTCTAACTTCGGCCAACTTTATATTAATATAAATAAGCTTTCACGGGTTCGAGCCATCTGTCCGTTTTTTCTCCCGAGTCTGTTGCTCAGTAATAATAACACATCTTGCTGTGTTGGGCAATTTGTTTTTTCTGACCACTACTGCCTGTATATAAATATAGAGTACAGTAGGCTATATGTATTATTTAGATCCGTGGCAGGCTTTTGTTTCTAGGTGTTTTGAAATTATCTAGACTATATAATCTGCTGGTTACTAAAAATCAAAATTCTACTTCATTGTAGTGTTTGTATCCCCCTTTCGACTTTTTCTGTGATATTTATTAAATGAAGTTCATTACATTGTACAGCGCTCTGAAACCACTACAGTGCTCTGATCTCTACATTTTAAATACGGTATTATTGTGTTTATTTATTTATTTATTTATTTATTTATTTATTTATTTTAAATGCATAGAAAATGTGACCTCCAAGGTCTATAAGATCTTATTTGTTTTCTGTTCTTGGTTTGTGAACTTGGGATTAAGATTCATGACCAATTTACACATGAATACACATGAATACACATTTAAAAATATTTTTGGTATGTTTTAATTTGTCTTCTTTGAACAGCTTTTATTTGGATTTCCAGTAAGCTTTTGACAAAGTCCCGCATAAAAGATTAATTCTCAAACTGAACGCAGTAGGGATCCAAGGAAATGCATGCACATGGATTAGGGAGTGGTTAACAGGTAGAAAACAGAAAGTACTGATTAGACGAGAAACCTCAAAATGGAGTGAGGTAACCAGTGGTGTACCACAGGGATCAGTATTAGGTCCTCTGCTATTCCTAATCTACATTAATGATTTAGATTCTGATATAGTAAGCAAACTCGTTAAATTTGCAGAGGACACAAAAATAGGAGGAGTGGCAAACACTGTTGCAGCAGCAAAGGTCATTCAAAATGATCTAGACAGCATTCAGAATTGGGCAGACACATGGCAAATGACATTTAATTGAGAAAAGTGTAAAGTATTGCACGCAGGCAATAAAAATGTGCATTATAAATATCATACGAGAGATACTGAAATTGAAGAAGGAATCTATGAAAAAGACCTAGGCGTTTATGTTGACTTGGAAAT
The DNA here is from genome assembly GCF_902713425.1 of Acipenser ruthenus. Lineage (NCBI taxonomy): Eukaryota > Metazoa > Chordata > Actinopteri > Acipenseriformes > Acipenseridae > Acipenser > Acipenser ruthenus. The sequence goes on from NC_081233.1 coordinate 801,506, forward strand.
GTCTTCATCTAGACAATGTGGGGAAGCTATAAAAAAGGCCAACAAGATGAGCTTGGATATACTGTGAGAAGTGTTGAATTTAAATCAAGGGAAGTAATGTTAAAACTTTACAATGTATTAGTAAGACCTCACCTAGAATATTGTGTTCAGTTCTGGTCACCTCGTTATATAGGATATTGCTGCTCTAGAAAGAGTGCAAAGAAGAGCAACCAGAATTATCCCAGGTTTAAAAGACATTTTAGGAGACACTTTTGTTACACAGAGAATTGTGAGGGTCTGGAACCAATTCCCCAGTAATGTTGTTGAAGCTGACACCCTGGGATCCTTCAAGAAGCTGCTTGATGAGATTCTGGGATCAATAAGCTACTGACAACCAAACGAGCAAGATGGGCTGAATGGCCTCCTCTCGTTTGTAAACTTTCTTATCTTCTCATTATATTGAATCTTGTTGATAGCCGAGTCAGGCATTTTTTTGTTTTTTTTTAACGGGACCCCACCCCTCACCTGCATCTGAGGTGTGAACACCCAAACATGCTGACCACCAGCCGCCACTGGAAACAATAGCAGTAAAATGAATGATATAAAAAATAGTTGAAAATATATATTTTGTATTCTTATATATATATATATATATATATATATATATATATATATATATATATATGCTAATAGCAATAAGTGGGGGGAATGTTACTAAGCTATTTTCGATGTTTGTTGTGATTGTGTTTTGCAATGCTGTTTCTCATAGTAATACTAATAGTGGGCTGTATACTCAATAGATTTAACACAAAATCGGTGTTATTGACAAAAGACAATTAGAATGTAAAGTCACTGTGCATTGACGGCTTATTTTATCGTTGATTATTATTATTATTTGTTTATTTAGGAGACGCCTTTATCCAAGGCGACTTACAGAGACTAGGGTGTGTGAACTATGCATCAGCTGCAGAGTCACTTACAATTACGTCTCACCCGAAAGACGGAGCACAAGCATGGGACTGATTCACCTGCCATAGCACTGTGAATAGCACAGCATGGGACTGATTCACCTGCCATAGCACTGTCAATAGCACAGCATGGGACTGATTCACCTGCCATAGCACTGTCATTAGCACAGCATGGGACTGATTCACCTGCCATAGCACTGTCAATAGCACAGCATGGGACTGATTCACCTGCCATAGCACTGTCAATAGCACAGCATGGGACTGATTCACCTGCCGTAGCACTGTCAATAGCACAGGTTAGGACTGATTCACCTGCCATAGCACTGTCAATAGCACAGCATGGGACTGATTCACCTGCCATAGCACTGTCAATAGCACAGCATGGGACTGATTCACCTGCCATAGCACTGTCAATACTACAGCATGGGACTGATTCACCTGCCACAGCACTGTCAATAGCACAGCATGGGACTGATTCACCTGCAATAGCACTGTCAAAACCACAGCATGGGACTGATTCACCTGCTATAGCACTGTCAATAGCACAGCATGGGACTGATTCACCTGCTATAGCACTGTCAATAGCACAGCATGGGACTGATTCACCTGCCATAGCACTGTCAATAGCACAGCATGGGACTGATTCACCTGCCAAAGCACTGTCAATAGCACAGCACGGGACTGATTCACCTGCCATAGCACTGTCAATAGCACAACATGGGGCTGATTCACCTGCTATAGCACTGTCAATAGCACAGCATGGGACTGATTCACCTGCTATAGCACTGTCAATAGCACAGCACGGGACTTATTCACCTGCCATAGCACTGTCAATAGCACAGCATGGGACTGATTCACCTGTCATAGCACTGTCAATAGCACAACATGGAACTGATTCACCCGCCATAGCACTGTCAATAGCACAGCATGGGACTGATTCACCTGCCATAGCACTGTCAATAGCACAGCATGGGACTGATTCACCTGCTATAGCACTGTCAATAACACAGCATGGGACTGATTCACCAGCCAGAGCACTGTTAATAGCACAGCATTTGACTGATTCACCTGCCATAGCACTGTCAATAGCACAGCATGGGGCTGATTCACCTGCCATAGCACTGTCAATAGCACAGCATGGGACTGATTCATCTGCTATAGCACTGTCAATAGCAAAGCATGGGACTGATTCACCTGCTATAGCACTGTCAATACCACATCATGGGACTGATTCACCTGCCATAGCACTGTCAATAGCACAGCATGGGACTGATTCACTTGCCATAGCACTGTCAATACCACAGCATGGGACTGATTCACCTGCCATAGCACTGTCAATAGCACAGCATGGGACTGTTTCACCTGCTATAGCACTGTCAATAGCACAGCATGTGACTGATTCACCTGCCGTAGCACTGTCAATAGCACAGGTTAGGACTGATTCACCTGCCATAGCACTGTCAATAGCACAGCATGGGACTGATTCACCTGCCATAGCACTGTCAATAGCACAGGATGGGACTGATTCACCTGCTATAGCACTGTCAATAGCACAGCATGGGACTGATTCACCTGCCATAGCACTGTCAATAGCACAGCATGGGCATGATTCACCTGCTATAGCACTGTCAATAGCACAGTATGGGACTGATTCACCTGCCGTAGCACTGTCAATAGCACAGCTTAGGACTGATTCACCTGCCATAGCACTGTCAATAGCACAGCATGGGACTGATTCACCTGCCATAGCACTGTCAATAGCACAGGATGGGACTGATTCACCTGCTATAGCACTGTCAATAGCACAGCATGGGACTGATTCACCTGCTATAGCACTGTCAATAGCACAGCATGGGATTGATTCACCTGCCATAGCACTGTCAATACCACAGCATGGGACTGATTCACCTGCCACAGCACTGTCAATAGCACAGCATGGGACTGATTCACCTGCAATAGCACTGTCAATACCACAGCATGGGACTGATTCACCTGCTATAGCACTGTCAATAGCACAGCATGGGACTGATTCACCTGCTATAGCACTGTCAATAGCACAGCATGGGACTGATTCACCTGCCATAGCACTGTCAATAGCACAGCATGGGACTGATTCACCTGCCAAAGCACTGTCAATAGCACAGCATGGGACTGATTCACCTGCCATAGCACTGTCAATAGCACAGCATGGGGCTGATTCACCTGCTATAGCACTGTCAATAGCACAGCATGGGACTGATTCACCTGCTATAGCACTGTCAATAGCACAGCACGGGACTTATTCACCTGCCATAGCACTGTCAATAGCACAGCATGGGACTGATTCACCTGTCATAGCACTGTCAATAGCACAACATGGAACTGATTCACCCGCCATAGCACTGTCAATAGCACAGCATGGGACTGATTCACCTGCCATAGCACTGTCAATAGCACAGCATGGGACTGATTCACCTGCTATAGCACTGTCAATAACACAGCATGGGACTGATTCACCAGCCATAGCACTGTCAATAGCACAGCATGGGACTGATTCATCTGCTATAGCACTGTCAATAACACAGCATGGGACTGATTCACCAGCCATAGCACTGTCAATAGCACAGCATTTGACTGATTCACCTGCCATAGCACTGTCAATAGCACAGCATGGGGCTGATTCACCTGCCATAGCACTGTCAATAGCACAGCATGGGACTGATTCATCTGCTATAGCACTGTCAATAGCAAAGCATGGCACTGATTCACCTGCTATAGCACTGTCAATACCACAGCATGGGACTGATTCACCTGCCATAGCACTGTCAATAGCACAGCATGGGACTGATTCACTTGCCATAGCACTGTCAATACCACAGCATGGGACTGATTCACCTGCCATAGCACTGTCAATAGCACAGCATGGGACTGATTCACCTGCTATAGCACTGTCAATAGCACAGCATGGGACTGATCCACCTGCCATAGCACTGTCAATAGCACAGCATGGGACTGATTCACCTGCCATAACACTATGAATAGCATACCATGGGACTGATTCACCTGCCATAGCACTGTGAATAGCACAGCATGGGGCTGATTCACCTGCCATAGCACTGCCAATAGCACAGCATGGGACTGATTCACCTGCCATAGCACTGTCAATAGCACAGCATGGGACTGATTCACCTGCAATAGCACTGTCAATAGCACAGCATGGGACTGATTCACCTGCTATAGCACTGTCAATAGCACAGCATGGGACTGATTCACCTGCCATAGCACTGTCAATAGCACAGCATGGGACTGATTCACCTGCTATAGCACTGTCAATAGCACCGCATGGGACTGATTCACCTGCAATAGCACTGTCAATAGCACAGCATGGGGCTGATTCACCTGCTATAGCACTGTCAATAGCACAGCATGGGACTGATTCACCTACTATAGCACTGTCAATAGCACAGCACTGGACTTATTCACCTGCCATAGCACTGTCAATAGCACAGCATGGGACTGATTCACCTGTCATAGCACTGTCAATAGCACAACATGGAACTGATTCACCCGCCATAGCACTGTCAATAGCACAGCATGGGACTGATTCACCTGCCACAGCACTGTCAATAGCACAGCATGGGACTGATTCACCTGCTATAGCACTGTCAATAACACAGCATTTGACTGATTCACCTGCCATAGCACTGTCAATAGCACAGCATGGGGCTGATTCACCTGCCATAGCACTGTCAATAGCACAGCATGGGACTGATTCATCTGCTATAGCACTGTCAATAGCAAAGCATGGCACTGATTCACCTGCTATAGCACTGTCAATACCACAGCATGGGACTGATTCACCTGCCATAGCACTGTCAATAGCACAGCATGGGACTGATTCACTTGCCATAGCACTGTCAATACCACAGCATGGGACTGATTCACCTGCCATAGCACTGTCAATAGCACAGCATGGGACTGATTCACCTGCTATAGCACTGTCAATAGCACAGCATGGGACTGATCCACCTGCCATAGCACTGTCAATAGCACAGCATGGGACTGATTCACCTGCCATAACACTATGAATAGCATACCATGGGACTGATTCACCTGCCATAGCACTGTGAATAGCACAGCATGGGGCTGATTCACCTGCCATAGCACTGCCAATAGCACAGCATGGGACTGATTCACCTGCCATAGCACTGTCAATAGCACAGCATGGGACTGATTCACCTGCAATAGCACTGTCAATAGCACAGCATGGGACTGATTCACCTGCTATAGCATTGTCAATAGCACAGCATGGGACTGAGTCACCTGCCATAGCACTGTCAATAGCACAGCATGGGACTGATTCACCTGCCAGAGCACTGTCAATAGCACAGCATGGGACTGATTCACCTGCTATAGCACTGTCAATAGCACAGCATGGGACTGATTCACCTGCCATAGCACTGTCAATAGCACAGCATGGGACTGATTCACCTGCCATAGCACTATGAAAAGCATACCATGGGACTGATTCACCTGCCATAGCACTGTCAATAGCACAGCATGGGGCTGATTCACCTGCCATAGCACTGCCAATAGCACAGCATGGGACTGATTCACCTGCCATAGCACTGTCAATAGCACAGCATGGGACTGATTCACCTGCAATAGCACTGTCCATAGCACAGCATGGGACTGATTCACCTGCTATAGCACTGTCAATAGCACAGCATGGGACTGATTCACCTGCTGTAGCACTGTCAATAGCACAGCATTGGACTGATTCACCTGCCATAGCACTGTCAATAGCACAGCATGGGACTGATTCACCTGCCATAGCACTGTCAATAGCACAGCATGGGACTGATTCACCTGCCATAGCACTGCCAATAGCACAGCATGGGACTGATTCACCTGCCATAGCACTATGAAAAGCATACCATGGGACTGATTCACCTGCCATAGCACTGTCAATAGCACAGCATGGGACTGATTCACCTGCAATAGCACTGTCAATAGCACAGCATGGGACTGATTCACCTGCTATAGCACTGTCAATAGCACAGCATGGGACTGATTCACCTGCAATAGCACTGTCAATAGCACAGCATGGGACTGATTCACCTGCCATAGCACTGTCAATAGCACAGCATGGGACTGATTCACCTGCCATAGCACTGTCAATAGCACAGCATGGGACTGATTCACCTGCTATAGCACTGTCAATAGCACAGCATGGGACTGATTCACTTGCCATAGCACTGTCAATAGCACAGCATGGGACTGATTCACCTGCTATAGCACTGTCAATAGCACAGCATGGGACTGATTCACCTGCCATAGCACTGTCAATAGCACAGCATGGGACTGATTCACCTGCCATAGCACTATGAAAAGCATACCATGGGACTGATTCACCTGCCATAGCACTGTCAATAGCACAGCATGGGGCTGATTCACCTGCCATAGCACTGCCAATAGCACAGCATGGGACTGATTCACCTGCCATAGCACTGTCAATAGCACAGCATGGGACTGATTCACCTGCAATAGCACTGTCCATAGCACAGCATGGGACTGATTCACCTGCTATAGCACTGTCAATAGCACAGCATGGGACTGATTCACCTGCTGTAGCACTGTCAATAGCACAGCATTGGACTGATTCACCTGCCATAGCACTGTCAATAGCACAGCATGGGACTGATTCACCTGCCATAGCACTGTCAATAGCACAGCATGGGACTGATTCACCTGCCATAGCACTGTCAATAGCACAGCATGGGACTGATTCACCTGCCATAGCACTATGAAAAGCATACCATGGGACTGATTCACCTGCCATAGCACTGTCAATAGCACAGCATGGGGCTGATTCACCTGCCATAGCACTGTCAATTGCACAGCATGGGACTGATTCACCTGCCATAGCACTGTCAATACCACAGCATGGGACTGATTCACATGCCATAGCACTGTCAATAGCACAGCATGGGACTGATTCACCTGCAATAGCACTGTCAATATCCAAGCATGGGACTGATTCAGCTGCTATAGCACAGTCAATAGCACAGCATGGGACTGATTCACCTGCCATAGCACTGTCAATAGCACAGCATGGGACTGATTCACCTGCCATAGCACTGTCATTAGCACAATATGGGACTGATTCACCCGCCATAGCACTGTCAATATCACAGCATGGGACTGATTCACCTGCCATAGCACTGTCAATAGCACAGCATGGGACTGATTCACCTGCCACAGCACTGTCAATAGCACAGCATGGGACTGATTCCCCTGCTTTAACATTGTCAATAGCACAGCATGGGACTGAGTCACCTGCCATAGCACTGTCAATAGCACAGCATGGGACTGATTCACCTGCCAGAGCACTGTCAATAGCACAGCATGGGACTGATTCACCTGCTATAGCACTGTCAATATCACAGCATGGGACCGATTCACCTGCAATAGCACTGTCAATAGCACAGCATGGGACTCATTCACCTGCTATAGCACTGTCAATACCACAGCATGGGACTGATTCACCAGCCATAGCACTGTCAATAGCACAGCATGGGACTGATTCTCCAGCCATACCACTGTCAAAAGCACAGCATGGGACTGATTCACCTGCTATAGCACTGTCAATAGCACAGCATGGGACTGATTCACCCGCCATAGCACTGTCAATAGCACAGCATTGGGCTGATTCACCTGCCATAGCACTGTCAATAGCACAGCATGGGACTGATTCACCTGCTATAGCACTGTCAATAGCACAGCATGGGGCTGATTCACCTGCTATAGCACTGTAAATAGCACAGCATGGGACTGATTCACCTGCTATAGCACTGTCAATAGCACAGCATGGGACTGATTCACCTGCCATAGCACTGTCAATACCACAGCATGGGACTGGTTCACCTGCCATAGCACTGTCAATAGCACAGCATGGGACTGATTCACCTGCTATAGCACTGTCAATAGCACAGCATGGGACTGATTCACCTGCCATAGCACTGTCAATGGCACAGCATGGGACTGATTCACTTGCTATAGCACTGTCAATAGCACAGCATGGGACTATTGAATGGCAGAGTTCAGACACACTGACACACACACACACACACTGACACACACACACTGACACACACACACACTGACACACACACACACACTGACAAACACACACACACTGACACACACACACACTGACAAACTGACACACACTGACACACACACACACACTGACACACACACACTGACACACACAATGACAAACACACACACACACTGACACTGGCACACACACACACACACACACACACACACACACTGACACACAAACACACACTGACACACACACACTGACGCATGCACACTGACACACACACACTGACAAACACACACTGACACACACACACACAAAGACACACACACTGACAAACACACACACTGACACACACACATAGACACACTGACAGACACACACACACACACTGACACACACACACACACACACACTGAGACACACTCACACACACTGACACACACACACACACACAC